>NW_026862170.1:0-46451 GCF_026571515.1 Ruditapes philippinarum | reverse complement strand
TGACAAAATAAAAAAATTCTCTAAAAGTGATTTTTTTCGTTTTATATATCCTTTAAATAACAATGTTTATCTTTAAAACTTCATTAAATGCCGTTTATTGTTAAAATAACATTTCTACCACATTAAATTTTTTGGCCGCCAGGCCGCTGGGCCGCTGGGCCGCCAACTTCACAAAAATGACAAAATAAAAAAAAATTCTCTGAAAGTGATTTTTTCTTTTTATATATCCTTTAAATAACAATGTTTATCTTTAAAACTTCACTAAATGCCGTTTTATAGTAAAATTAACATTTCCATCACACTAAAATTTTTGGCTGCCAGGCCGCCAGGCCGCTGGGCCGCCAACTTCACAAAAAATGGCAAAATAAAAAAAATTCTCTGAAAGTGATTTTTTCTTTTTATATATCCTTTAAATAACAATAATTATCTTTAAAACTTCATTAAATGACGTTTTATTGTTAAAATAATATTTCTGTAACATTAATTTTTTTGGCCGCCAGGCCGCTGGGCCGCCAACTTCACAAAAATGACAAAATAAAAAAATTATCTGAAAGTGATTTTTTCGTTTTATATATCCTTTGAATAACAATGTTTATCTTTTCAAACTTCATTAAATGCCGTTTATTGTTAAAATAACATTTCTACCACATTAAAATTTTCGGCCGCCAGGCCGCCAGGCCGCTGGGCCGCCAACTTCACAAAAATGACAAAATAAAAAAAATTCTCTGAAAGTGATTTTTTCTTTTTATATATCCTTTAAATAACAATAATTATCTTTAAAACTTCATCAAATGCCGTTTTATTGTTAAAATAACATTTCTTTTTTAATTTTAGCACTATTTTTTTTGGCCGCCAGGCCGCTGGGCCGCCAACTTCACGCCGCCAGGCCGCCAACTTCACGCCGCCAGGCCGCTGGGCCGCCAACTTCACGCCGCCAGGCCGCCAGGCCGCTGGGCTGCTGGGCCGCCAACTTCACACATCTATTATATTTATATATTTTTTATAAAATTTCCTAGTCACTTTCAAAAAACACGAATATTACGTTATAGGACTGTATAATGATGCCTATGACTGTACACAAATACATATCAAAATTACATTTATGCAACTCCGTTACACGAAAAATGGCTGCAACACAATAACAATCTGGAAACAAAGTGATCCCTCGGAAGCATTAATCGCAACAAAATAACAAGAGAATTGCAGACTCTGTTTGATACTGAGTCTGTACATGAGGCCTACTTTATTTCTGTATTATTTTTATCGTCTTTTTAACCAAACAATTGTAAAACGTAATTTTGTTGAGGCCTCAAATAGTGAAAAAATGTCCTGTTTGGGCCCAAAACACGTTTTCGATTGAGAAATGTTGCTAAAGATCCTGTATGTTTTGTGATTGATATTGTTACTGTGTGTATACCACACTTGCAAAAAGTTGTATAATAATGCAAATAAAACAATTTTCAAACATCGAAGAATATGTGAAATATGTACTGCAAATATTTGTTCACATTATATTTAATCAATAAACTACATGCATTCATTTCTTATTGAAAAAATTGACTTAGAATTAATAGAAAATAATTACCTCCCTTTATTTACATGAAATGTTAAATTGGGTAATATCTTTATAAATAATGCTTATTGGAACTTACAATATTGACAAATTTTAATTTGAGCATCATATTTATGAAATAAAACCTTGAAAAAATTGTGTTACAGGATCTTTAAAAAAGTGACCACTTTTTCGGCGCGGCCACCCAACCAAAAGATACATCAGGGGGTTGCCAGAAGGGGGATGTGCCCCCTTCTGTTTGGGGGGTTTGAAGAGGGGCGGTAGTCCCCCTCATCGCCAGGAAAATTTTGGACTTGTGAGAGGCTAAAAATGACCCCAGATTGATCATAAGGTAACGTGTAACCAATGCTGCAAAGCATTTGACTCTATCTCAATCCATTGAGAAGTTGCAGCACTTTGAAATCAATTTTGATGGAAAAAAATCAAGACAAAACAGTGATTTTTGGCAATTTTGAGATGTTCCCTCGTTGCCATGGTAACAGGAAATTTAAGCCTAATCATGGTGTTACAAAGGCAATGGTCCAGTTAACATTTGTGTCAAGTTTGATTAGTATTAAAGCAGTTTTTATAGTTTTATAGCAATTTGAACTTGTAACGGGAGACTTTTCAATGAAAACAGCCATTTTTCACAAAATGCTCATAACGTAATTGGTTCACCGTTGGCTCTCAACCAAGCTCAGTTTTCATGAGCCTGTTCATGGACGGTAGCGGTAAATGCAATGCGCTCTACATTTACTTGTGTAACAAATACAAAATATAACTTTGAAACATCTCCAAATATACTGTGGTATACAGGGAACTTATGTGATTCTACTGCAATCTGTATCATTATGATTTGTCCTGGAAAGAATGTAAAAATCCAGTCTCTTGGGAGTGTGCATGTAGATATCGACTTTATTGAAAAATTAACTTGACGAATTGATATGTTTTCACGAACAAAATCTAAAAATAGTTTTTTTTCACATGTATTTTTTCATCTATTTTCTAGCTGTTTGCAAAAGAGATGGTACTGAATATGAGCCAGACACAATATCAGGGTTCCAAAACAGTATAGACAGATACTTAAAAGACAAAGGTATTAAACGTGATAGTGTAATTTCTCACTCAAACCGTGTACTAGAAGCAAAGCGGAAACACTTAAAAGCACAGGGGAAAGGGAACAAAAGTAAAATCGCTGAAAAAAAGTTAATATCATGTGAAATGTATGACTTGCCATATTCTATGATTTTTCTATTGGTTCAATAAATTGTTAACCTTTAGTGATATCATTTATCTATTGTTATTTTTCACAAATTAAAGAGTTAATTAATTAAAATTAAAATTGTCAATAATTAAGTGTTTTCATAATGGCCTTGTTATTTGGCTTTAGACAGACACCTCAGGCTAATATGACTGTCTTTAGCCAAATAACAAGGCCATTACGAAAACACATAATTATTAACATTATAATATAGTATGTGTACATAAAAAAAATCGTGTATCTGTTTATCTAGATGATCCCCTGCTCATACGTGTCCCCCTCATCAATTTCCCATAATAAATATAATATATTTACATCTAGATGATCCCCTGGTCATCTTACCTTATCCTCTCATATATGTTTCTTAAGAACTAGAGTGTTTATGCATCTAAAAGACCTCCTGGTCATCTAAGGTGACCCATCATATCTCTTTCATAACAACTTATGTATATGTACATCTAGATGATCCCCTGCTCATCTTACATGATCCTCTCATAAATCTTGTATAAAACCTTGAGTATATGTTCATGAAGATGATCTCTTAGTCCTCTTTACATGATTCATATATCTTTCATATGAACAAGAGTAGCATGTACATTTAGATGATCCTTTAGTCATCTTGCATGATATCCTCACATAGGTTCCTATCGTGGTTTAATTATTTGGCATATGAATGAAAAAACATTTATATACGATTGTATGTCCTGAAGATTTTAAAATCTGTTTCCATTTTTTTCAGACATACATTTTATATTTATAAAAAGGATTAAACAATTGCACTATTTACCAGTGAAATTCACAGGGACACTGATCATTTCCACTACACTATACACTTAACAAATCTTATAACTGTGCACGTATAAAAATCAAATTTTCTCAGATACTTATAAAGATAGGTCTCTGAAATTTAAATCAAATATAGTAAAGATATGAGCAATGTTGGGTATCGATTTTTATGTCAGGGCGATTCGTATTTACTGAGAAATAGCGAAGTGTGCAAGATTGCGCGAAAACCGAATTTCACATTTCTGTAAAATGCGTGTTTATAATGGGTGCAAAAAGGTCTAAATCTCTTGATTTCACTAAAATACAAACATAAAACATAGGATCACCGATAGGGTATAATACTACAATGAATTCCAGGGCATTATGTCACTGTAATTTTAATATTTGCTTTATTGAATTTTAGTAAAGACTGGTTTATGTCGATCTCCGTAACGCGTTGTACCCAGTCACTAAAAGCAATGCAAACACGATATTTTCATTAATATGAAAGTACCAAGAAAGTTTGTTTTTAGTTTTAAAGTAAAATCTTAGTCAATATGTTTATTTGAGAAAATATTATGCAAATTTATTTTCAAAATGGGCGCCCAAAATGCCAATTCCCTTGCGTAAAACTTCTAGACGGCCATTTTTCTTTCAATTGCAAAAATTCTGCAATAAATTTATGTTTTTTGGATGTCTTTATTTTAATAGAATCATTGATGGTCAATAATAACTTCATTTAGCGCCAACCTGTCATCCTCATGTGCACTTTGTTGTTTATGTCATGTCACGGATGAACGCACACAACAAAAATAACCGTAATTTCTGAATATAGCATTGTAAAAATAAACCATTCAGACGATGAATTCCAAAATGTGGGTAAAAAATGTCAAGTAATAAAAAAGTTATTCACATTTAAAAACTGCACAGTTATAAGTTTTGTTAAGTGTAGTCTAGGTTTAATCAGGATGATAACGCTTTATCAGAAATTCGTGCTTTTTTTGATGCGTTTATTTAAGGTCGCCGCAGGAAAGCCCATATGGGCGACCGTACACTTAAGTCGGGCCGCCGAGATTTTTCCAGGTGCCCCTCCGGACATTATTTCAGGCACGAGCGGGCACCTGGGTAGAACCACCGACCTTCCGTAAGCCAGCTGGATGGCTTCCTCACATGAAAGTGAGGATCGAACCTACAGCGGTGTGGGACCTGTGATCTCAAGTCAGCGACTTTAACCACTCGGCCACGGAGGCCCCTAATTCGTGCGTAAGTTATAGACGGGGTTTAACATATGCTTAGTGTTCTATCCCATGATTCAAATTAACGAATAAATATTTTTCAGTATTGATACAATAAATATTCTTAATTATACAAAATATTTTTTCAAATATAGAACATACATAAAGAAAATTATCACACACAAATATTTTTTTATGATGAACATATATTCAGTAGGATTGATTATTGATTATTATGGTATAGAATATAAAATTAGAGTTATGCGATATAAATATTAGATATAGAGCGAAAAATAGATATATTGAATTTTGAAACGTTTAACATGCCATACATATCCGTATACTAAGATATACATGTATGTACATAACATAAATAATTTCCAGTATCTATTTAATAAATATGAAATCCTATTAACATTAGTACTTGGATGGAATTCAAAATCTAGTAGAAAGAAAACTATGATGTATATATAGTTTAAAAGTAAAAAAAATCTCAAATAGTCTATACCATATAACAAACAATGAGGTGTGTCTAAGCATTAAATGCATTTAATACCTATATATAGTAACAAAATCTAGGGTATTTCATGGCCATTGTGGTAAGATCTAGGTCATTATGCAATTTTGGCCGCCTTGCTACTCGGCATTATTTTTCCATAATGGGCGAGTGAATGAGCGCACGTGCAGAATGACGTAATCAACTCTTAGTGACTTTCAATATTGCTGCTGAGGTCGAATGAACTGTAGTTACTTGAACACAAAATATTTTAAATGTTAAATGGTATTATTAATCACAATCAGCAAAGCTGTAAAGTAACAGTAAAGATTTATAAACGCAAGACAATACATGACCCTCAGAAATTCTAAAAATGATTTCAAATTGCCGGTAGGAAAGAGATCGGGTCAGTGGCATTCAAACCTAGACATCAGTCTCAGAAATCGTTCAAGATTGAAGACACAAAACTTCATAATAACTGGCATTTGATCTAAATGTAATTCTCACAAAAAATGAAAAGAGAAGGATACTGTATTTATCGATAAAAACAACAATGAAACAACATTTACTTATATTTATTTTGTGTTGTCATGTCATAGGGGACAGGTATTTGTTAACATTGACAACTGTTCGTTTCTTAGAAAGGGCGACAACCAAGATTAGCGGCGATGTCCAAACGCCGTATTTCGGACATAGCTATTAAAGACATTAATACTTGGTCGCTGCTCGCCATTATGCGATAATGACCCTCGAGTTCATAATGTCCTTCGGCCCTCAGGCCATTATGCAAATCTTCGGACCATTATCGCATAATGGCGAGCATCAACCAAGTATTAACCTCTAAATCTCTTACAGTAACAAATACTGTCCCTCTTTCAACCTCCAATTAGACTTTACTATGTAACAACTAACTGCATATATATCAAGTGTTTAAAATTGATAACTTAAGGATACTAGATCTATGTAGGAGCACATTTGTCTCGGAGCACATTTGTCTTACGTAAGACCGATGCGGTCGCATTTGTCCCACATGAGACAATAGGGACCTCAAATGTCTACCTCAAAAAACTCATTTGTGTGACAAATGTGCTCCGATCAAGTTTTTAAGGAACAAAAAAGCACATTTGTCTCATGTTTTTAAGGGACAATAAAGCACATTTGTCTCATGTCTATGAATTATTTGTCATATATTTTCCCTCGGCAGAACCTTTTTTAGAATTGAAGTCCGCCGTTTTACCTAATGTCAAGCTTTTTTATGAAATCTTAAACTTAAAACCTACAACTGGTACTATTAATTCCAATATCTCTTATTCAAGAAATTTGATTGGCTAAAGGCGTACACTGAAACATACGTAATCCCATTCAGGATTATACAATGGTGAAAGCGCGATGGCACGATGGTACGATGATAAAAACGCGATGGTACGATGGTGAAAACACGATGGTACGACACGTGAAGTAACGATTGTACGATGGTGAAACAACGAAGGCACGTTGATGAAAACTTGATGGTACTATGGTGAAAATACGATGGTACGATAGTGAAATACATGTACGATGGTGCAATGATGACACTGCGATGACATGATGATGACAACGCGATATTATTCAATATTATTTTCGCCATCGTGTCATCGCATCATCATGATTTCACTATCGTGACATCGTTGTTTCATCATCGGGCCGTCGAGTTTTTATCATCGTACCATCGCGCTTTCACCATTGTTCTATCGTGTTCTATCGTGCATAGCTGTTCAGGGAGACGAAAAAAAACAACTTATATCCAAACGGAACACCGTAGTCGGGTGATACTATCCGTGGATGTTTCTAAATTCAAACTTTCACCATTTTCATGTTAAAATGTTGAATTCTGCTTAAGCCGGTGCCAGGGGTGTTGAAGATTGTTTGCACTTGACTCTATCAAACCGAGCCTGCAGCATTTTCAACGTTGCCGTAGGGATTGCCAGTTTCTCTATTTTATCGTTTTGCGTCTTGCCGGAATCTCGCTCTCGCTTCGCATCACGTACGTTGACGCGAGACAAGAAAATCCTTCGAGGCCATATATAACGCTAAATAGAATTTCCTTTATATTCTATATGAAACTGACATTTTTCAAAGAGCTACAAAACATAGCTAGACCAAATTAAAAAAACAAGTACTTATCTCATTTTAAAGAATTACGATAAAACTGATATAAAATGATGAGAAAAATGGGGGTCATGAATATTCTAAGAAAAAATTCTAGCGTCACATTTGTTATTGTAAAGTCACTTAAAAATCTGCTATGACGTGGAAGAGACACCAATATCAAAATTGAAATTCACTATCAAATACCTTTCCTCGAATTTTTTCTACCAAAATGTCAAAAAAATATATCCATGATGCTATTTAAACAGAAAAAAACTTAAATTTAGACGACTACGGGCATGCAGAGTGAATAAATAGTATCCAATAACCGCCATTAAGCTCCCGCGCTAGTTCCCTTCCCATATCAGGCCTTTATGAAGCACAGACACGAAGTGATGCGTGATATTTTACCGAGAGACACGAAAAGTGAAATTTCGTCAAAACATGAAGCGAGGCACGATACTCTACCGTGAAAACTCGTGGCACGGGATATTTCGACATTGCGAGATCTCTTGTTACAATATCGTTCCTCGCTTCGTGTCTCGTCGAAATGTCGCGTCTCGCCCGTTCGGCGAGACACGAGATTCCATGGCATCATCCGGATTCGTTTAGGAACTCACGCACGTTGTAAGTGCTTTTTTCAATGGCGGATCTGAAAGCAGCAATTCTCGGAAAATGGCGATATTTATATATATTTCTGATGAAAACAAAAACACGTTTGGGGTGATCTTCTCATTTTCTTCCTTATATCATTCAGGGGCCTCCGTAGCCAAGTGATTGTGATTTCAAAAAACCACCTGCACCTAACCGCTGTAGGTTCGACTCTCACTCGGGGCGTCGAACTTTTCATGCGAGGAAGACCGTCCAGTGTCCAAATGCGGAATACCTATCCGCATGTGCACGTAAAAGTTATTGCACGCAATAATTACTCCTTTAGAACGTTAAAGCTATCGCGTGCGCACGTAATAGTATCGCGTGGCCACGTTACATCTATCGCTTGCGTACGTAACAAATAAGAAAATCACATGTCCTTTACGCCACGATAGATACAACTTTTTTGTTGCTTTGAATATTTCTAAAATCATTTAAAAAAAACTTTAATTCTAACACTCCTCGTGATTTTGTCACTTTAGACAAAGAAGAAAAATCAAAGTGCTGCAGCACTGAATGCGACGGACATGCAACCGGAGAGACATTAAGGCTTTTTTTAGAGAAAAAAAAAACACACACAAAAGATATAACAGAGAAAATTTGTTCCATACAAGTTCGAGATTTGTAGAGCAATATATTTTATGTGTCCCAATCTGATATAATTCAGATTTTCTACTTTCAAGCAGAACAAGTCCAAATTTTTAAATACAGAATGAAATTTATGCCTCAAAAACTCTGGTCAAACTTGTAAATCAGTGTCCTTATCGATTTATTCCAAGAAATGATATGTAAATAGAAAAAAAACTGTCAACGAAATATTTCTAAAATAAAACCATGCAAATAAACTTCAATCATAATACATAATACATGTGAGAATGTTAATTAGAATTGCTTCGTGTTATATCATAGTGGGCATATAGACAATAAAATATAAGTCATTTGTATTTTTATTTCTCTTGGATATGTCTCATTAAAAATATGTTTGGTTAAAATCATCAGCAATTAATGGTGTATTTTTTTAGATTTTTTTTTCATTTACGTCACTTAAGCACTACAGTGTTTAGTTTCACACTAAATTCCATTTTCAACTTGTTTGCTTCTTACAATTGTATAGAATTTCTTAAAGTATTGCATGTAAACAAAGTAAGTATCCGCTGGTTTATTACATGTATAATGTGTACTCGTCCGAAAGTCAGCACAGATGATGCAGAATCTATTTTTAGAATAGTGTTATCTTCTGGTCGAAGGCTATTATAATCTCATAGCAGGTTAACTCCTATCGTGACCTAGAAAACTATGTAAACAAAACACAAGAATCGGAAGTAGAACTGATATTATAACTTCCTTCAATAAAGATTACCATGAAAGACTACATGGTGGTAAAGTGTTGAAAAACTCCCTTGTTACATGCATTTTCAAAAATAGATGTTTATAATACTAACCATTGTACTGTAGTCTAATTTATTAATAACTGCTGGATATTCAGCTATGACGAAAAGAGTTCTTCTTTTATTAATGCGCGAGTTATTCTAAAGTCACGAGAACCTTTTGATCTGTTAATAAAAATGTTTTGTTTAATGGGGAAATATTTATTTCCTGCTGATAATTTCTATGAATTATTGAGCGTACTCCTTAATTATAGCATAATTTGCTGTCCTACTTTTTCGACAGCGGTAAATCGTTTCAGCAGTTATTTGCATAATTGCGCAATAATACTACGGGGCTACAGCGTTTTTATCAATCAAATACGTTTATATTTTAACTTGGATAACTTAATTTGAAATTGAAAAGACTAAATATGGAAGTTTTTAAGATATCCCGACGAAGTATGGGAGTTTCATAGGATCAAATTCATGTACTATTTCGTGGGCTGTTATTCGGTTGAGGACACATTGCGCGATTGTAGCCGACGAAATCCCATGTGTAGATGACATAGCTCTGAACGCGCCTGAGGGCGCGTCCGTCGCAAAAACGGTGTTAAACTGCCACTGGTTAGGGACTACTTGTTATGTTTTCTCTCTCGATTATATAGTTTACAAAA
The DNA here is from genome assembly GCF_026571515.1 of Ruditapes philippinarum. Lineage (NCBI taxonomy): Eukaryota > Metazoa > Mollusca > Bivalvia > Venerida > Veneridae > Ruditapes > Ruditapes philippinarum. The sequence continues at coordinate 36,323 of NW_026862170.1, read as the reverse complement.
CCCTTCAAAGCAACAATAAAAAACCATATTTATTTATTTTTTCAGTTCTTATAATGTTTTCTTTAAATACATTACCGAAATAATATCTCGCATACACTAACGCCACAGATTTGATCCATATCAGTTAATAATTATTTTGACAAAACGGCCCAGTGTTTATTGGCAGTTTAACACCAGTTTTTCTTCTTAGTCTAAAGTGACAAAATCACGAGGAGTGTTAGAATAAACGATAAAAATGGACTCTCTGCATATATGTTTAGGTTCTGGATACTGAACTGGTAGAAATTTTCATTGTGACATGCAGAACAGGGATATTCTTTAAGTTAATATATGACTCGTATGCAGACGCAGTTTTTGATTGACCGGAAGTGACCTAAAAACGATATTACGAATACAGAAATCACAGAAAAATGGCTGGCAGCCGGTAAACGGACGGGCATAATTATAACTTTTTTAGAATTTTATGCAAGAATGTGAGACAAATGTGCTTCGGGTGTCCTTTATATTGTGTGTCGAACACATCTGTCTCATTACCAAATTATCGCAAATATGAATGTATACGAGCACATCGGTCACACCTCGTGCGACAAATGTGCTCCGAGACAAATGTGCTCCTACAATGCTATCCTTTCTCTGTTTTTTATTATCACATGGACATGAACACCTATATGCATAGCTTTAATTTTTACCACAGGTTATTTTATTAACAAATTAAATGCAAACAAATAGAGAATAATAATTAGTTTCACGTAGTGATTAGAAGATTCCTGTAGAAGAATATCTGTAGATATGTACTAAATGAACAAACTAGAAAAATCCAGTCTAAGATATATAAAGCCAGTAAAAAGTATCTAACAATATTCACTCCACAGGGCCTCCATGCTTTTGATGCACTTACAACTGGTAAATTTTCTCATTATTTATTTATCAACAAACATATATTAAGAAATCTATTTTATAGCCTGTAAAGCACACTGCCAATAACCATACTGTTTATATACAGCAAAAATTGTGTAATACCTAAGATAGACAGAAGAGAACAAACAATTAAGTAAACATGAGTTACTTCCCCTTAAAATAGAGAAAACCTGAAACTCAAAAGAACGCTCTAAACAGCAAAATTAATAAATGTTGCAGGCTTAATTTTATTAAGCCATGGGAAGTAATGGTAAAAAGTATTCATAAAAAGCTGTGACATAGCAGAAGTCAGTAGTTACATTGCAGAAAATCGGATAGCTTTCAACATCCGGATACTAATACACTTCGTAAAAACAATCATTCTGTGCAATAGATAAACGTAATATGGATAGAATCTGTAAGATAATCGTCTGCAACAGTTCCATTTCCAATCATTATGTTCATTTGCACGTGAACGTTCTTCTTGTAGGAAAATTAAATATATATACAAATATAAACAAAGCCGAGACAACCTTAATTAAGCTGCTGACGGAACAGTATATATTACAGAGCAATAAACAATGCATAAGTAACACAAAAAATGAATAAACAGTAAAAACTATAGAAAAAATAATCTAAAATAAATAAAAAACAATGGAAAAATACAATTGACACAATGTAGACCACAACCGGCTTTATTGCAAATAAAGCTAGGGATAAGCTGTTAAAGTAAGCCTGCAATTTCATGAAAATAAATATCACAATGCACACGATTTTTAAATAAAGTTACTAAATACAAATATAACAATATATTTCTTTAGCTGATTTTGAAGAATCAAAATAAAACTAACAAGAATTTGTAACAGAGTTACCAACGTCCCCCGCCTCGGGGAAGTTTTATATGAAGCATAAAATTGTGCCATTTCAAAAGATTCAGGCATGAATCTAAGGACTTTCAGTCCAATTATGATCAATGTTAGAACTGCAAATGCAACAATGAATTTATTAAAGAAATAAATGAAACACTCAATATTAAAAACTATCATGTTGAGCTTTGACCTCTAAGTGTGACCTTGGCCTTGGAGGTAGGGGTGCAGGTGTTGTGCATGACATATCGTCTTATTATTGTTACTATTTGTTCCAAGTATTTGCAAAATCCCTTGACAAATACCCTCAAATAGACAATGTTTGACCTTGAATGAACAAGTGCGACCTTGACCCTGTAGGTAGGGGTCTGGTTGTTGCGCATGACACATCGTCTTATTATAACAAACATTTGCGCCAAGTTATTTCAGATTCCTTTAATAAATGACAAAGTTATGGCCCGGACACGAAAGTGTGACGGACGGACAGACGGACGGACGGACAGACGGACGGACGGACGTTCCTACTGAGTTGACATTATGGTTTTTTTTCTTTGATCTCCTTTGATCTCTAAAACCCCATAAGCAACGTATTTGCACCCCATAAGCAACCTTTTTCCCCACAAGTACTGTCTGTACGGAATGAACATGGATATTCACCCAATAACGTCACTTGAGGTCGTACGGACGGACAGATGGACGGAGCCTATTTCTATATCCCCCTTTTTTCTTCGAAAGGCGGAGGACAATTACCACAACACTACATTAACTGCTAATTAATAATGACAGCTCCTACCATAAGCCAAAAAAAAGCATTCAATAAAAGACGACGCCGCTCACCGGCGTCGCCAATAATTTGGGGGAAACAAGGGTTATCATTCGTGGCTAAGTAATATGATCGACTGAAATTATGCAAGCGAGTTTGCAAGTGCATCATTACATCTATTGCTGATCTTAACTCTATGAATAAACTGAATGTGTTCATTTCCTTTTCCATCGAATATATTTACTATATCATATTGCTTCATTTGTATGATTTTCATTTACAAAATCGATAAGATAATACGAAATACTTGTAATTTGGTAATGACTTGATATATCAGGTTACGACTCTGAAGTGCTTATCATGATATAATCTCCTTTATACAATCACATCGGATATCTATAATGGCATTTCCCACTAACTTGTAATTGCGTACAATCTACAAACTAATGACCATGTTTATTACAGTTGTATATTTTGCTATTATTCAGACATCCTCCTTAAGTTTACTTTCATGGAGGCTACGATGGCATCTTTTAAAGTATATTAATGACGCATTTATCACATGAACCGCGGCACAGGAGTGTAATAAAGCCATTAAATAATCAAAGGGCTGCAAGCTCTGTGGGTATTTTCTGATCTTTCTGTATGTATTTTCCTGTATAAGTTTATTTTTATGTACTATAATTCATCTTGCGGGGCACCAGAGTTTGATACATACGGAATTTTGCATAACTAGAGTTGCATCAAAAAATCATTTATGTTCATTTTTTATGACAGCCACACTTTATCCTTGCATATCGTGGCTACTTCCTTAGCAAAGACACTTAAAAAAGGTAAAAAAAAAGTTGTCTCGACTGGGATTTGAACACCAGACCTCTCACACACTAAACGAGTGCGTTACCCCTGCACCACGGAGAAGTTATACAAACAAATGCCTGAATAAAATCAAGTCATTCTAAATTTAGAATTTCCATAGTATTTCGGGTTTGTAATCCTTATTAATTTCGAGGTATTTTGTTCAGTAAATAATTTAGTGAAAATCTTCTCGACCAAACAGTCCGACATGTAGAATCTTTATATTCAATACTCGGCAGTCAGATTAATTTTTGTAGTATTCGGTAATCGACATCGCTAAAATAGCATTTTCATTGATTAAAATCATATTCATTCACGTAATTTGTGATTGTGTATTTATTGACAATTCTATAAGCCAACGCTACTTTTAAACTTTGAATGCGTTGTAATTTGTTGGATACTTGTAACAAAATAAAAATATTTCATTCTTTAAAATCACTAGTTTTAAGCTGTTTTGATAACTACTTGTTGTTAGGTTTGTCGTTAAACCGCTGTGTCAGAGATTGAATGTCAGCTTTGTATTTACTGATCTTCGATCAGAAAATACAAAAGCGATATTACACTTTGACGTGACTTCATTTGCGTTTTATATAGTCATAGCGTTAAATAGAGGATATTTGTTTGTTTTGCATGTAAGATTGAAATATAATTTCACTGAGTGAACACCAGATTCAATATTTTCACGAGTGGCGTTGCCACGAGTGAAAATATAATAGCTGGTGTTCACGAATGAAATATATTTCAATCTTATATGTAAAACAAATAAATTTTCTTTTTATTTCATGCTTTTTAAGTGATTTTAAGTATTTTTTACTGATTTTGCCGCGTAACGTCGCGCATTCTCCTTTGTGACGTCATCACATCATGACGTCACATCATCAATTTTGAAATATAGTTCTGTTAAATTTCTCTAATTTTGTTACATTTTTAACGTGATGTATGGGGACATCGACTTTCTTTTCCTAAAGAAGCAAAATTTACGTATGACGGCATTTATTTCTGCCTGTTATTCCATTAAGTTATGATTTTCTTTTCATCCGCATTCAGATATAGTACGGCTACAGTGATAATTATATTTTATAAATTTCACGATTGGTTTATCAGAATATAATCATCTGATATATTACAATAAAACACTGGAAAGCATGAAATAAAGCGCGCTAATATTAGAGTTACACTATAGACATGTCAATGAAAAATGACTTTTTTGACAGTTTACCGTTCTTATTTTATATATGTGATAAATAGAATATTATATTCGTGTAGATTCAATACTAAATTTATTGAACAAGTTGAATAAAAAGAATATGATGCTCGCCAGAGGCTCGCATAATATGACTTTATTCAACTTGTTCAATAATTTTAGTATTATATCTACACTTATTTAATATCCTCTATTTATTAATGACTGGCCTGACAAAATCCCTGAACTAAATCCCAGTGTGCAAGACGTTGCCCTATTCCACCATCAAACATGATTTAGCTAAGGCAAGCCTTAATTCAGGATTGGAACAGCAGTCCACAAGCCGAAATCAATACGCTGATCAGTTCTATGCGTCAACGATGCCAGACAGTCCTTCATGCTGAAGGTAGACATTCCCGATATTAATTTGTACAATGTAATAATGGTATTAGTTTGTTAATTTGTACACTGACAATATGTTTAATGGTGAAATACAACCTTTTAGTGTTCATATTTTGTGAAACATTCTAAACTTTAGTTTTATTTTAACAATCACTTTTTATAATAAGTTTTATTCAAAATGACAGATGATGATTTCTTATTCTTACACTCCTCGTGTTTTTGCACTATACTATACAAAGAAGAAAAAAACTGATGTTAAACTGCCAACAAGAAAAGCATTGATGCAAAGCATCAAAGGCGACGCCAAAAAATTTGATCAAGTTTTGCACCTAAATACTTAACAAAAGATGTGTACTTTATAGCAGTACCATAAACACGTGACCTGGAGGCTAGGCACAGTTTAGGTTGATACTTCAACCAAAAGGGATAGACCCTGTCTTGCAAAGATGCAAAGACAATTTTTAGGAAATAAACAAATCACTAATTAGAGTCATACCATAAGAGAGATTCTTCAGATTTATTTTACCAGATACAAGGATACCTCAGATTTATTTTACCAGATACAAGGATACCTAAGTCATCAGCAAATATTAAAAGCTTATTGCTTAGGGTTGCAGACATGTCATTGACATATATTAGACATAAAAGAGGACCTAAAATGAACCTCAGGGGAACACAATAGGCACTCGGAGCAGTAGTAGAATGAGTACCAGCCACATCCACCTGCTGCTGTCTATCAGAAATAAGACTTGTACCATGAAAGAATGTCATTACCTATAAAAAACTTACATACTCGTAGTCTTAAAACAAAATAACAATTTATATATTGTATGATTATTTTTACTAAAGAACGGCTTATACAGTTATTGGTTATTACAGGTCAATTTGAAAGTGAACATAACTGTACTAATACATGTACAATATCTATTTTTGTAGATAAAAAACTAACCTTTTATCTTTGATAAGAAATTTTATGGAGGCTGATTTGTATTTTGTATCAGGGGGCACCGGGCGAAAACATGAAAATACAACAAACGAACCAATTTGTGGTAGATTGTATTTTCATGTTTATGGACAATACTTGCATTTAAATTTATATAAAATGATTATACAGGTTTTGATTGGTCTACAGGTTATAGGTGTTTATACCCAGTGTTAGCTGGCTAATAATAGTATCTATAATAGAGTTTATACATTATAGTTTTCTTTCTACTAGATTTTGAATTCCATCCATTAGTACCAATGTTAATGTTAATGTTAGGATTTCATATTTATTTAATAGAAACTGGGAATTATTAATGTTATGTGCATACATGTATATCTTAGTATATGGATATGATGAGACTTTTAATATTTCTGTATTTAAAGAGTTACAGTTATGGCACTATTATTAAAGTGATGGAGGACTTTCATTTAAAATAGATAAATACAGAATCCCTAAAGAAAGCCCAACACGGCAAAATTGAAAATGTTTCAGGCTCGGTTTGATTGAGCCTGTTCATGGACGGTACTGGAAAGTGCAAGTTACCGTCCACGCCCCCTAGCACCGGCTTAAGCAGAATTCAACATTTAAACATGAAATAGTAAAATTTTGAATTTAGAAACATCCGCAGATGTGTTCATACGGCGGTTATCATGGAACCTTCAATGTGACACAGTAGTGCCATTCCATGAAAAAACCGGCGTATGGTCCCCAAGTAATAAAAAGCTTGTGCCCTAAACGAGAAAACAATGGGCGGAACTAAATAAAATGGAATTTTGAAAGGGGATCAGAGGTTATGAAGCCTGCGTATCACAGATAAGACGTCAAAAGACAAATTTAAAAAGCAGGCAACACATCCCAAGGGTGATTCAACATTATTCAAGTAGGAATATTGGAACCACCCAACTAGAAAATGCCGAAAAGTTGAAACTAAAAATACTACAAGCACGACAATAATGTCGTGCTGAACGATCTTCAAGGATCGAAAATATAACATCATTGATTAAATGTACGGGGAGACTTTTTACAGCCGCCACACGGCACAAATAACACGGATGTGATCATAAAATAGGTAAATACAGAATCCCTAAAGAAAGCCCAACACGGCAAAATGGAAAATGTTGCAGGCTCGGTTTGATTGAACCTGTTCATGGACGGTACTGGAAAGTGCAAGTTACCGTCCACGCCCCCTAGCACCGGCTTAAGCAGAATTCAACATTTAAACATGAAATAGTAAAATTTTGAATTTAGAAACATCCGCAGATGTGTTCATAAGGCGGTTATCATGGAACCTTCAATGTGACACAGTAGTGCCATTCCATGAAAAGCGGCGTATGGTCCCCTAGTAATAAAAAGCTTGTGCCCTAAACGAGAAAACAATGGGCGGAACTAAATAAAATGGAATTTTGAAAGGGGATCAGAGGTTATGAAGCCTGCGTATCACAGATAAGACGTCAAAAGACAAATTTAAAAAGCAGGCAACACATCCCAAGGGTGATTCAACATTATTCAAGTAGGAATATTGGAACCACCCAACTAGAAAATGCCGAAAAGTTGAAACTAAAAATACTACAAGCACGACAATAATGTCGTGCTAAAGTTATAAATGATAATACATGTATTGATTAGTATACATGTAAAAGGTTTATACCAGTGTTAGCTGGCTAATAATAATATCTATAATACAGTTAAAGGAATCTTAGCTTGGATGTTCTGGTTTATCTTCTGAACTTGTGAGATTTGGCAGGTTACATAATGACCTATCCAGAAATGAGGTTAATTAGTGTCCATTACTAGTGATGGCAGGGTCCATGGTGCAATTCCACCGGATAGTTGCATGCAATATAGATATATATTCCATACTCTCTGTGCTAGTAGGTCAGCACTGGTCCTTTAAGGGAAGAAAATGTCGTTAAATTTGGATTAAGCAATATAATTTATAAAGTCTCAAAAAATCATATTCTGAATTATTATTCTATTTTTTTCTCTAACATGTGCCTAGTTTGAAAAGGACAGCTTCTGTCTTATCTATTTGTAATGGAGGGACACCGGTCTCAACCTCCAGGTCTCCAGAGTCAACCCAACTACAGACTTTTCATAGAGTAGATTGTTACTTGCACTTCAATAAATTTATGCACTAAATTTTATAGTGGGTGAAAACCAACAGTACAAAAAGTAACCGGGCGCCAGAAAATAATGCGCATGAAAATACAATCTACCACAAATTGGTTCGTTTGTTGTATTTTCATGTTTTCGCCCGGTGCCCCCTGATACAAAATACAAATCAGCCTCCATAAAATTTCTTATCAAAGATAAAAGGTTAGTTTTTTATCTACAAAAATAGATATTGTACATGTATTAGTACAGTTATGTTCACTTTCAAATTGACCTGTAATAACCAATAACTGTATAAGCCGTTCTTTAGTAAAAATAATTATACAATATATAAATTGTTATTTTGTTTTAAGACTACGAGTATGTAAGTTTTTTATAGGTAATGACATTCTTTCATGGTACAAGTCTTATTTCTGATAGACAGCAGCAGGTGGATGTGGCTGGTACTCATTCTACTACTGCTCCGAGTGCCTATTGTGTTCCCCTGAGGTTCATTTTAGGTCCTCTTTTATGTCTAATATATGTCAATGACATGTCTGCAACCCTAAGCAATAAGCTTTTAATATTTGCTGATGACTTAGGTATCCTTGTATCTGGTAAAATAAATCTGAGGTATCCTTGTATCTGGTAAAATAAATCTGAAGAATCTCTCTTATGGTATGACTCTAATTAGTGATTTGTTTATTTCCTAAAAATTGTCTTTGCATCTTTGCAAGACAGGGTCTATCCCTTTTGGTTGAAGTATCAACCTAAACTGTGCCTAGCCTCCAGGTCACGTGTTTATGGTACTGCTATAAAGTACACATCTTTTGTTAAGTATTTAGGTGCAAAACTTGATCAAATTTTTTGGCGTCGCCTTTGATGCTTTGCATCAATGCTTTTCTTGTTGGCAGTTTAACATCAGTTTTTTCTTCTTTGTATAGTATAGTGCAAAATCACGAGGAGTGTTAGAATAAGAAATCATCATCTGTCATTTTGAATAAAACTTATTATAAAAAGTAATTGTTAAAATAAAACTAAAGTTTAGAATGTTTCACAAAATATGAACACTAAAAAGTTGTATTTCACCATTAAACATATTGTCAGTGTACAAATTAACAAACTAATACCATTATTACAATAACGTTGTACAAATTAATAAACTAATACCATTATTACAATAACGTTGTACAAATTAATATCGGGAATGTCTACCTTCAGCATGAAGGACTGTCTGGCATCGTTGACGCATAGAACTGATCAGCGTATTGATTTCGGCTTGTGGACTGCTGTTCCAATCCTGAATTAAGGCTTGTCTTAGCTAAATCATGTTTGATGGTGGAATAGGGCAACGTCTTGCACACTGGGATTTAGTTCAGGGATTTTGTCAGGCCAGTCATTAATAAATAGAGGATATTAAATAAGTGTAGATATAATACTAAACTTATTGAACAAGTTGAATAAAGTCATATTATGCGAGCCTCTGGCGAGCATCATATTCTTTTTATTCAACTTGTTCAATAAATTTAGTATTGAATCTACACGAATATAATATTCTATTTATCACATATATAAAATAAGAACGGTAAACTGTCAAAAAAGTCATTTTTCATTGACATGTCTATAGTGTAACTCTAATATTAGCGCGCTTTATTTCATGCTTTCCAGTGTTTTATTGTAATATATCAGATGATTATATTCTGATAAACCACTAGTGAAATTTATAAAATATAATTTTCACTTTTGCCGTACTATATCTGAATGCGGATGAAAAGAAAATCATAACTTAATGGAATAACAGGCAGAAATAAATGCCGTCATACGTAAATTTTGCTTCTTTAGGAAAAGAAAGTCGATGTCCCCATACATCATGTTAAAAATGTAACAAAATTAGAGAAATTTAACAGAACTATATTTCAAAATTGATGATGTGACGTCATGATGTGATGACGTCACAAAGGAGAATGCGCGACGTTACGCGGCAAAATCAGTAAAAATACTTAAAATCACTTAAAAAGCATGAAATAAAAAGAAAATTTATTTGTTTTACATAAAAGATTGAAATATATTTCATTCGTGAACACCAGCTATTATATTTTCACTCGTGGCTACACCACTCGTGAAAATATTGAATCTGGTGTTCACTCAGTGAAATTATATTTCAATCTTACATGCAAAACAAACAAATATCCTCTATTTAACGCTATGACTATATAAAACGCAAATGACGTCACGTCAAAGTGTAATATCGCTTTTGTATTTTCTGATCGAAGATCAGTAAATACAAAGCTGACATTCAATCTCTGACACAGCGGTTTAACGACAAACCTAACAACAAGTAGTTATCAAAACAGCTTAAAACTAGTGATTTTAAAGAATGAAATATTTTTATTTTGTTACAAGTATCCAACAAATTACAACGCATTCAAAGTTTAAAAGTAGCGTTGGCTTATAGAATTGTCAATAAATACACAATCACAAATTACGCGAATGAATATGATTTTAATCAATGAAAATGCTATTTTAGCGATGTCGATTACCGAATACTACAAAAATAAATCTGACTGCCGAGTAGTGGAATATAAAGATTCTACATGTCGGACTGTTTGGTCGAGAAGATTTTCACTAAATTATTTACTGAACAAAATACCTCGAAATTAATAAGGATTACAAACCCGAAATACTATGGAAATTCTAAATTTAGAATGACTTGATTTTATTCAGGCATTGTTTGTATAACTTCTCCGTGGTGCAGGGGTAACGCAATCGTTTAGTGTGTGAGAGGTCTGGAGTTCAAATCCCAGTCGAGGCAACATTTTTTTAAATTCTTTTTTAAGTGTCTTTGTTAAGGAAGTAGCCACGATATGCAAGGATAAATTGTGGCTATCATAAAAAATGAACATAAATGATTTTTTGATGCAACTCTAGTTATGCAAAATTCCGTATGTATCAAACTCTGGTGCCCTGCAAGTTGAATTATACATGTAGTACATAAAAATAAACTTATACAGGAAAATACATACAGATATACAGTACGAAGATCAGAAAATACCACAGAGCTTGCAGCCCTTTGATTATTTAATGGCTTTATTACACTCCTGTGCCGCGGTTCATGTGATAAATGCCAGTCATTAATATACTTTAAAAGATGCCATCGTAGCCTCCATGAAAGTAAACTTAAGGAGGATGTCTGAATAATAGCAAAATATACAACTGTAATAAACATGGTCATTAGTTTGTAGATTGTACGCAATTACAAGTTAGTGGGAAATGCCATTATAGATATCCGATATGATTGTATAAAGGAGATTATATCATGATCAGCACTTCAGAGTCGTAACCTGATATATCAAGTCATTACCAAATTACAAGTATTTCGTATTATCTTATCGATTTTGTAAATGAAAATCATACAAATGAAGCAATATGATATAGTAAATATATTCGATGGAAAAGGAAATGAACACATTCAGTTTATTCATAGAGTTAAGATCAGCAATAGATGTAATGATGCACTTGCAAACTCGCTTGCATAATTTCAGTCGATCATATTACTTAGCCACGAATGATAACCCTTGTTTCCCCCAAATTATTCTTTTATAGAATGCTTTTTTTTTTGGCTTATGGTAGGAGCTGTCATTATTAATTAGCAGTTAATGTAGTGTTGTGGTAATTGTCCTCCGCCTTTCGAAGAAAAAAGGGGGATATAGAAATAGGCTCCGTTCGTCTGTCCGTCTATCCGTACGACCTCAAATGACGTTATTGGGTGAATATCCATGTTCATTCCGTACAGACAGTACTTGTGGGGGAAAAGGTTGCTTACGGGGTGCAAATACGTTGCTTTTGCTTATGTGGTTTTAGAGATCAAAGGAGATCAAAGAAAAAAAACCATAATGTCAACTCAGTAGGAACGTCCGTCCGTCCGTCTGTCCGTCCGTCCGTCCGTCCGTCTGTCCGTCCGTCACACTTTCGTGTCCGGGCCATAACTTTGTCATTTATTAAAGGAATCTGAAATAACTTGGCGCAAATGTTTGTTATAATAAGACGATGTGTCATGCGCAACAACCAGACCCCTACCTACAGGGTCAAGGTCGCACTTGTTCATTCAAGGTCAAACATTGTCTATTTGAGGGTATTTGTCAAGGGATTTTGCAAATACTTTGAACAAATAGTAACAATAATAAGACGATATGTCATGCACAACACCTGCACCCCTACCTCCAAGGTCAAGGTCACACTTAGAGGTCAAAGCTCAACATGATAGTTTTTAATATTGAGTGTTTCATTTATTTCTTTAATAAATTCATTGTTGCATTTGCAGTTCTAACATTGATCATAATTGGACTGAAAGTCCTTAGATTCATGCCTGAATCTTTTGAAATGGCACAATTTTATGCTTCATATAAAACTTCCCCGAGGCGGGGGACGTTGGTAACTCTGTTACAAATTCTTGTTAGTTTTATTTTGATTCTTCAAAATCAGCTAAAGAAATATATTGTTATATTTGTATTTAGTAACTTTATTTAAAAATCGTGTGCATTGTGATATTTATTTTCATGAAATTGCAGGCTTACTTTAACAGCTTATCCCTAGCTTTATTTGCAATAAAGCCGGTTGTGGTCTACATTGTGTCAATTGTATTTTTCCATTGTTTTTTATTTATTTTGGTTATTTTTTCTATAGTTTTTACTGTTTATTAATTTTTTGTGTTACTTATGCATTGTTTATTGCTCTGTAATATATACTGTTTCGTCAGCAGCTTAATTAAGGTTGTCTCGGCTTTGTTTATATTTGTATATTGTATATATATATTTAATTTTCCTACAAGAAGAACGTTCACGTGCAAATGAACATAATGATTGGTAATGGAACTGTTGCAGACGATTATCTTACAGATTCTATCCATATTACGTTTATCTATTGCACAGAATGATTGTTTTTACGAAGTGTATTAGTATCCGGATGTTGAAAGCTATCCGATTTCCTGCAATGTAACTACTGACGTCTGCTATGTCACAGCTTTTTATGAATACTTTTTACCATTACTTCCCATGGCTTAATAAAATTAAGCCTGCAACATTTATTAATTTTGCTGTTTAGAGCGTTCTTTTGAATTTCAGGTTTTCTCTATTTCAAGGGGAAGTAACTCATGTTTACTTAATTGTTTGTTCTCTTCTGTCTATCTTAGGTATTACACAATTTTTGCTGTATATAGACAGTATGGTTATTGGCAGTGTGCTTTACAGGCTATAAAATAGATTTCTTAATATATGTTTGTTGATAAATAAATAATGAGAAAATTTACCAGTTGTAAGTGCATCAAAAGCATGGAGGCCCTGTGGAGTGAATATTGTTAGATACTTTTTACTGGCTTTATATATCTTAGACTGGATTTTTCTAGTTTGTTCATTTAGTACATATCTACAGATATCCTGCTACAGGAATCTTCTAATCACTACGTGAAACTAATTATTATTCTCTATTTGTTTGTATTTAAATTGTTAATAAAATAACCTGTGGTAAAAATTAAAGCTATGCATATAGGTGTTCATGTCCATGTGATAATAAAAAAACAGAGAAAGGATAGCATTGTAGGAGCACATTTGTCTCGGAGCACATTTGTCGCACGAGGTGTGACCAATGTGCTCGTATACATTCATATTTGCGATAATTTGGTAATGAGACAGATGTGTTCGACACACAATATAAAGGACACCCGAAGCACATTTGTCTCACATTCTTGCATAAAATTCTAAAAAAAGTTATAATTATGCCCGTCCGTTTACGGCTGCCAGCCATTTTTCTGTGATTTCTGTATTCGTAATATCGTTTTTTAGGTCACTTCCGGTCAATCAAAAACTGCGTCTGCATACGAGTCATATATTAACTTAAAGAATATCCCTGTTCTGCATGTCACAATGAAAATTTCTACCAGTTCAGTATCCAGAACCTAAACATATATGCAGAGAGTCCATTTTTATCGTTTATTCTAACACTCCTCGTGATTTTGTCACTTTAGACTAAGAAGAAAAACTGGTGTTAAACTGCCAATAAACACTGGGGGCCGTTTTGTCAAAATAATTATTAACTGATATGGATCAAATCTGTGGCGTTAGTGTATGCGAGATATTATTTCGGTAATGTATTTAAAGAAAACATTATAAGAACTGAAAAAATAAATAAAGATGTTTTTTTATTGTTGCTTTGAAGGGTTTTGTAAACTATATAATCGAGAGAGAAAACATAACAAGTAGTCCCTAACCAGTGGCAGTTTAACACCGTTTTTTTTCTTCTTTGTCTAAAGTGACAAAATCACGAGGAGTGTTAGAATTAAAGTTTTTGTTAAATGATTTTAGAAATATTCAAAGCAACAAAAAAGTTGTATCTATCGTGGCGTAAAGGACATGTGATTTTCTTATTTGTTACGTACGCAAGCGATAGCTGTAACGTGGCCACGCGATACTATTACGTGCGCACGCGATAGCTTTAACGTTCTAAAGGAGTAATTATTGCGTGCAATAACTTTTACGTGCGCATGCGGATAGGTATTCCGCATTTGGACACTGGACGGTCTTCCTCGCATGAAAAGTTCGACGCCCCGAGTGAGAGTCGAACCTACAGCGGTTAGGTGCAGGTGTTTTTTTGAAATCACAATCACTTGGCTACGGAGGCCCCTGAATGATATAAGGAAGAAAATGAGAAGATCACCCCAAACGTTTTTTGTTTTCATCAGAAATATATATAAAATATCGCCATTTTCCGAGAATTGCTGCTTTCAGATCCGCCATTGAAAAAAGCACTTACAACGTGCGTGAGTTCCTAAAAGAATCCGGATGATGCCATGGAATCTCGTGTCTCGCCGAACGGGCGAGACGCGACATTTCGACGAGACACGAAGCGAGGAACGATATTGTAACAAGAGATCTCGCAATGTCGAAATATCCCGTACCACGAGTTTTCACGGTAGAGTATCGTGCCCCGCTTCATGTTTTGACGAAATTCCACTTTTCGTGTCTCTCGGTAAAATATCACGCATCACTTCGTGTCTGTGCTTCATAAAGGCCTGATATGGGAAGGGAACTAGCGCGGGAGCTTAATGGCGGTTATTGGATACTATTTATTCACTCTGCATGCCCGTAGTCGTCTAAATTTAAGTTTTTTTCTGTTTAAATAGCATCATGGATATATTTTTTTGACATTTTGGTAGAAAAAATTCGAGGAAAGGTATTTGATAGTGAATTTCAATTTTGATATTGGTGTCTCTTCCACGTCATAGCAGATTTTTAAGTGACTTTACAATAACAAATGTGACGCTAGAATTTTTTCTTAGAATATTCATCACCCCCATTTTTCTCATCATTTTATATCAGTTTTATCATAATTCTTTAAAATGAGATAAGTACTTGTTTTTTTTTAATTTGGTCTAGCTATGTTTTGTAGCTCTTTGAAAAATGTCAGTTTTATATAGAATATAAAGGAAATTCTATTTAGCGTTATATATGGCCTCGAAGGATTTTCTTGTCTCAAAAAATTCTTGTAGGAGAAAAAGTCCAACCATCCATCCATATTTCTGTTACTTACTGCGAATTTATATGAGACCTGGCTTTGTAAAATGTAAGCGGCAGCCATTTTTTAAAGTTGTGTATTTCATGGGAGGAAAATAATTGTGTAAGATTCAGAGGGATATAATTTGGATTTGTTAGTCATACACCTTTTTAAAAGAAAGAAAACTTATTTGAGGATTGTAACAGACAAAAAATAAGTGTTGACAGATGTGAAAACATTCAGAAAAGGAGCTAGGAAAATGGAAAACTTGGAAGCTTGCTAAGGAACACTGGGTTGTTTTACTTATTCTACGAGTGATGGCTGTCAATGCTTTTCAATTTTTCATAAAGCATACGGCAGTTATTGCTCGTATGATACTTTAATATGCCCAAATGTCATCAAGAGCAGTTTTGCATGGGGAAGGAATGTATTTTTCAGACTGTAAAAACGAAACAAAAAAATTTAGAGACGAAATTTGGTGATTGGAATATGAATAAATAGAAGTAAGTTTTCTCTCTTTATTACTTTTGACATTTAAGTTATTTATCTATTTCAGCTTTGCTATTTCTTTTAACAGCCTGACATTGTCAGAATTGTCAGTAAAAATTAAATTGAGGTACCACATGGGGAAAATCTTAAAAAAGTAGTTTCGTCATTGAAAAAAGTGAAATTATATTTTGATAATTTTCACTGTGAAATTATCAAATGTAATTTTCACGGATAAATCAGTAATCCACTGAAAAGCATAAAATAAAATGTTTTCTTTTCATACAATACCGAAATAATATCTCATATACACTAACGCCACATATTTGATCCATATCAGTTAATAAATATTTTGACAAAACGTCGCTTGAAAACTCTAATGTTCTATCTCCAATTTTTCCAAAAACAAGTTAAATACACAATTTTGTCCGTAATGGACTGTTCTATCTCCTTGGCATGTTATATTAGTGCTTCAGAGCTTCATAAATAAATTACAACGAAACCATCCTGTTCTATCTCCACAAATTTAGTATGTCTTGATAAACAGACTGTTCTAACTTACTGAACTAATCATATCATCGGTAAATGTCACGTGAACTGTGGGATATATGCAACATACTGTTCTAAATCCAAAAGTATCGTATCAAAACAAAGCATAAAATCACTTGATAGCAGGACACCCGCCATGTTGTACGAAACATTTTGAGTTAGATGGTTTGCTGTTTATTTCATATATTAATACTAAATATAAATATTGAATGATATTATGTATTCATTTATTCCCTCCAATCATTGACATTTTATTATTAAGTCCTGTACATTTACTGCATGTGATTAAACAACAAGCAAAACTGATCATGATTTGAAGTAATTTCGGATGTGTATTTTCGGATAGAAACAACTGTGATCATACAATTTCATCAAACAAATTCGTAAAAAATAAATTTGTTATATGTTCTAAAGTTTCTTTAACTAAAGGCACATTCTGTCTCAGAAACCAATTATTTATCTTTATAACAGACACATATGAGTTTGAAAAATTGACTGTACTCATTGCTAATATGAAACAAAAGCATAAGATGGATTAGGTTACTGACCAATGTGGAATATTTTGGAAACTATAACAGAACACCAAATATCAGGCTTTTGAGAGATTAAGATAAAAGCATTTCTGGGGCAAAAAAGGCCTTTAAGAAAATTTATAGATTATACGTTTACATATAATATATGTTTTCGAATGCGTTAATGTTATAAAACTAGTAGATTGCTTTAAAGTAAACACTTTTCATACCAAATGCAGAAGGAAGAAAAATATTCTGATATGTATATTTTAATTGTCTTGTAATTTGTCTTTGAATTTCTAAATGAATATTTATATAGCATTATGTTCGTAATGTTTTTGTACACGAACAATCTTTAAATATGACATTTTTCAAATACAAGTCATGCCTGCTCCACCTTTAAGGTCTTTTCTAGCAAATATGTTTTCATTGCCTACTTAAGTTATAGAAACATTTTGTTTACATACCTTCAATGAGAAGAACTTCTTACCAACACAAACAGAACGTGTAAAGCGCATAACAAAATAATTACTACTATTTCATACTTTTGGAAGGAATTTGAATTTGACATCTTTTGAATTTTTCATAAAAAATTTTTTGAAAGATTTTACAAGCATTCTAGAAGATTTGAAAGTTTTCTATTCCTGTTTGCGGCTATAACTTTCTTTTTCCAGACATTGAATCACTTTGAATTTTGCCAGAGTTATAAAAATAGATAAAATGTCTACAAAATTTATTTTGGTATTTTATCATTATTTATTTAAATTATTTGTTTAAATGCCATTTAATAATGTAATGGATTTAAGGATTGATACATGGGGCACTGATGTTAACACAATACAATCCATTGTAAAATAATCATTTTTAAATAAAATAACGTTTTTTCTTATAATTGCTTTTGTCTAATTTCTTTATCTTAGCAACAGTAGGGTGCGAAATCGAACATCGTTGTACGAGAATCGGCACCGGAAGTTATTTCCGCTTGAAAAAATAACATTAGTGATTGTCCTTATTTTATCTTGTTAGAATCGAAATAACATCGGTCTAAGCGGTGTTTATCGGCTATTTAACACCGGTCTTGTCGTTTTGATGCGAAAAAAATTAACCACTTAGGCCTACGGCCTTCGTGGTCAATTCCTACGCATCAAAACTCTTAACCGGTGTTAAATAGCCGATAAACACAGCTAAGACCGATGTTATTTCTGAATCATGTATAATATTTAAATGTAAAATGTAGCATATAAATTAAGCAGATTTATCAAAATTGTCTCTTATCATTAAAGAATGACCATGTCTTGTGTTCTACTGTTTGTATGATTGAATACAAGTGTGAGCCTCAAATAGAATAAAATGTAAAATAAAAAATTGAATCAGTTAAGAATTATCTTATCTATTAATACTATAATTACTACGGTGGCACAAAGGTGACATGTGTATGTTTTTATTTATCTCGTGGCCACGAGATACTATGTCGTGGCCACGAGTTACTAAGTCGTGGCCACGAGATAGCTAAGTCGTGGCCACGAGTTACTATCTCGTGGCCACGATTTACTATGTCGTGGCCATGAGTTAGGTTAGTCGTGGCCACGAGATACTATGTCGTGGCCACGAGTTACTAAGTCGTGGCCACGAGATAGCTAAGTCGTGCCACGAGATAAATAACCAATCAGATTACACCATTTATGTGAATTTCCCTAATTAACTAGACATGTGCCATAGTACAAGGATGCCCCTTCTTCACCAGCATGTAAAAGCGCCATTTATTGCTCCGCGCCCACAGGCGCGGAGCTATTTGTGTTTACTATTTTTTTTGTCCATGGACCCGGATTTGAGCAATAAATCCTTTCGATTAACAGCTAAAAGTAAATCCGCATTCAAGAACTCCTTTCAATTTCTATATTGGTTTCCCCGTCGGTGATTCGCAGCATGTCATATTAATGAATGAGAACCGGAAAGCAGTTCTGCTGTTACATAAATTCGAAAGCTATAAATAGCTATAGATGTACTTTCGGTTATAAATTTGTTATTTCCCTTTTTTAGTTGTACATGAAATTATAATTTGTTACATTTTGAAATACATTTACACACAGCATATCAAGTATACTATAAGTGATTGAATTTGTCAATATAAAGAAGATTTCAGGCGAAAGATTTTAACAATTGCTTTTGATTGGCGTCCGCGCCGAAGCGCGGCGCCCCTTTATGGAATGAAATCAGATTTTGTGAAAGGGCGACAGCAACTTCTCGAGCCTTTAAGTCGGTCATGATAAAAGCCGATCATTCCGATCGTATGAGGGTGCTTGATTATTAATTAAATGTCGCGATATGTTACAATGAATAGCGAACTGGAGGATTTCGCAATGCAAACATTTTCAAATGCAATAACCTTTTCATTTTCAAATGCAATAACCTTTTCCGTCTCTTCGGTTTTTTATTTATCATTTTGTAGTACACAGTGGGTTATCATGGTATGTTAAAATAGAATGATGAGTTGATGACCTAAATATTCCGAAAATCTATTTATAGAGGCATGTACTCCTATCGTTAATTCCGGTCTCTCCCGGTTTATTTTGACCGTGATACTAGTGACCGGCGAAAAGTATCACACGTTTATTGTCCGGTCTCTCACGATTTTGGAGTAGATGTTTGATATCGTTACAGAACAGAACAAATATTTTACAGATAAATAAGCTTTTTTCCAAAATGAATGTTTGTCACTTAGTTTGGTTCCAATAATTAAAAAAAAATAGATCAACTCTCAAATATATTGATTATTATAATACATAAACATACAATTCGAAAAAAAAACAACAACAACAACAACAACAACAATAGCATGATTCATTTTATCTATATGAGATATAAACAATAAATATGTACAATAATTGTGAAAAAAGGTACATTTTTATGGTTTTAATATGACACTATCAACTTTGAAACATTTTATCTTATTTGTTATTCGTGTTTAGTAAAAATGCCGAGGAATTATTCAAAGTTACAAATTAGATTTTATTAATTATTTGATTGATTGATAATTTAAAAAATGATAAAGAAAAATACAAATGTACATGTACATGGTTTAAGAATAAATAATATTATATATTGAAAGATTAACCATAATTTACTGACTTTTTCCAGTAAAGTTTTGACATATAATCGTCGGTCAATATGACATTTGAATTCTTAAAATTTATTTTACAATTTTAATAAAAAAAGAATAGTAAACGTAAAAAACTAAGTATTAAAATAGCACATAAAAACACAAAATGAGAGAGGAAAACAATATTCATAAAATCTGTATTAAATTTTTTGTTATTAAAATAGATATTACAATTATTGTATAATAAACAATAATGCTCAACATGACATGGTAATATAACCAGTGTCATATTTTTACTAAGTGTGAACAGATACCTTAAGAGGGGGTCTTCGCTAATAGCGATTACATAATAAGGGACAATTCCACAAGTGTGGTGTTGATCATGCGTTACACATGGGTATGGATTATAAATGATTGTATACATGTATATCCGTTGCCAATCAAAGTTCACAATGTCTTCCGTCCGTTCATTTTGGTAAAAACCAATTATCCATTGAAAAGTTTATAAGAATATCTTGACATCATATGTCTACTAGTTAATCTTTACTTTCTTATTTCTTGCTTGGACGCCCTTTGATGCTTTGCATCAATGCTTTTCTTGTAATTATTTATAACATGTTGATATACAGTATAAGTTGTTTTGAAATAATTAAACTTTAGTATATAACGTTACATTTCATTTGCTTCATTGGAACAGCCTACCACTTTGTAAAACAATAAAGTTAGTGGTATGACTGGTGATAATTATGTTCGAGGGGTCCGTAGCGAAAGCTGCATTTTGTACTCTTACGAGCGGATGGACCTTCAATAAGGTGTTTCCGCTTTCTCAGCCATGTTTATTTTCACAAAGTCTGTCCAAAGTGAAAATAGGCCAAAATTCATTTAACAACAAAGCACACATTTTTATACGATAAGCCATTTGCAAGTACGCTTCCAATTCTATGTTTTAAAGACTATTTTAAACAAAAATAAAAATGATAACAATAAGAAATTTACCTTGAATGGGCTACATTTCTGAAGACCAAAAACATTTTGTTGCAAAGTTTTATGAACATTTCATGAATGGCAAAATCCAGTTTAAAGTCTATTTTAGTGCAAACAAATGCTATTTTTTGCAGAAAATACAAAAAAAACTCTAAAAAACATAAATCTTAGGAAAGTAGTTTATCTGACCTTGAAAAAACATGGCCTCCATGACATGTGTAAAAAAGTAGTACCATGAAAATAAATATCATTTGTACATGACAAACAGACACACTTTGCTGTTTCACTTAAAAAGGTTAGCTTTTAAAGTTTGATTGTGTTTTCATTTTAATTGTAGTTCATAAGGCTATAAATGATGATTGTTTTCTTGCACTACTTTTTTACAAAAAATAATGGAGGCCATGTGCTTAGAAGGACATGAGATACTGATTTATTTGGAGTTAAGTTTTGAAAGATTTTTGTATTTGCTGCAAAAAATAGCTTTTGTTGGCACTAAAACAGACTTTAATCAAAGGGCTGCAAGCTCTGTGGTATTTTCTGATCTTTGCCATCTAAATCGTACTGTATATCTGTATGTATTTTCCTGTTATAAGTTTATTTTTATATACATTTACTACATGTATAATTCACCTTGCAGGGCACCGAGATTCAGCGACTGCGTTTGGATTTTTACTATAACAGTTTAAGTTTGATACATACGGAATTTTGCATGACTAGAGTTGCATCAAAAATCATTTATGTTCATTTTTTATGACAGCTACACTTTATCCTTTGATCCTTGCATATCGTGGCTACTTCCTTAAAAAGGACACTTAAAAAAAGTTGCTTCGACTCGGTTTTGAAACCCAGGCCTCTCACACCCTAAACGAGCGCGTTACCATTGCACCACGGAGAATTATGATGGTCATAGTCTGAATAAAATCAAATAATTCTAATTTTAGAATATCCATGCAGGGTTTGTAATCCTTATTAATTTCGAGGTATTTTGCTCACGGTATACTGATGTAAATAATTTAGCGAAAATCTTCTCGCCAAAACAGTCCGACATGTATATAATCCACTACTCGACAGTCAGATTTATTTGTGTAATACGCTCTGAGGTATTCGGTAATCGACATCGCTAAAAATAGCATTTTCATTGATTAAAATCATATTCATCCGCGTGCATTTATTGACAATTCTAAAAGCCAACGCTACTTTTAAACTTTTAATGCGTTGTAATTTGTTTGATACTTGTAACAAAAAAAACTATTTCTTTCTTTTACATCGTTTTGAGAACTACTTGTTGTTAGGTTTGTCGTGAAGCTTCTGTGTCAGAGATTGAATGATAGCATTGTATTTCCTGATCTGAGATCAGAAAATACAAAAAGGATTTTGCCATTCATGAAATGTGCATAAAACTTTGCAACAGAATGTTTTTGGTCTTCAGAAAATGTAGCACATTCAAGGTAAATATTCTTATTGTTATCATTTTTATTTTTGTTTATAATTGTCCTTAAAATATAAACCTGGAAGTGTACTTTCAAATGGTTCATCATTTTACAATAAGAGCTTTGTTGTTATATGAATTTGGCCTACTTTCACTTTGGACAGACTTTAGTGAAAACAAACATGGCTGAGAAAGCGGAATCACCTTAAGCATAGGCTATAGATAGATATCATGACAACAACAGAAACTTTGATCTACAGTTTGAACATGAAGCGTGATGTTTTTTATGAATAATTTTAAAGCAATTCAACAAAAAATATTGAATTTCCTCATACCTACCTAAAATTCAGGTAACAGTCTTCTCTTATATTGATAAATACTAAAATCACCATGTAACGCGTGTATAACAAACAAAAAAATCCTGAATTTGATCTTTTTGAAATTCATCCCATTTTTTCATTCCAGAGTGTGTTCTACTTTCAGTATTGAAAGAAACCATTTTTTTTAATTTGACATGAAAAATATGCATGTAATATTACTATATTATAATATTAGTCCCTTTTGTTACTATTTGGATATTTGTTACAATTGTATCAGACTTTGATATTTCTATCATCTTCTGTTAATGACTACAGTAGTGCACAGTACAGTCATGTCACATAACATTTACAAGTCTTGTTTGTATTCAATAGAATTACTTTCCTTACCAGGTAGGCATCAGTGAAAGCATTTTTATATTAAAAAATTTTCCCCTCTTTTTAATTATGGACAGTGCATAAGATAAGTATAATTATGCAAAAAATGGTTTACAAAACATTCGGAAAAAATCTACAATAGTACTTAATCTGAATATAACATGACCTGTGCGTAGGAATAATTTGGTAAGGTATCTGTAATGAGCACATTGTTTTGCGCGGAGCTTCTCAATTGCTGCAATGCAGCAACATTTGTACTTGTACAACTTATTGACTTGTCAATAATTTTACATTTAGCGTCACTGTGACCCTCATTTTTGACCCAATGACCTCGAAATTATTAGATGTCATCCACTGATCAGGTGCAATGATCTTTCTGGGTAACATTAACCATGGCTTATCCTTTCTAAATTATTCATCAGACAAGGATTTTACCTTATAGACCATTTACTGTCCATGGGCAATGTCCCTTACAAATAAGACAAGAAAAGCATTGATGCAAAGCATCAAAAGGCGTCCAAGCAAGAAATGCAGAAAGTGAAGATGAACTAGTAGACATATGATGATAAACTTTTCAATGGTTAATTTGTTTTTACCAGAATGAACGGACGAAAGGCATTGTTCATTATGAACTTTGATTGGCATGCTAGAGATTAGAATATTACTTGTAATTTCTTTATGATCGTGATTGTTAATAGCAACGGATATACATGTATACCATCATTTATAATCCATATGTGTAACCCATGATCAACACCTTGTGGAATTGTCTCTTATTATGTTATCGCTATTAGCGAAGACCCCCTATTAAGGTATCTGTTCACAATTAGTAAAAATATGACACTGGTTATATTACCATGTTGATCATGTTGAGCATAATTGTTTATTATACAATAATTGTAATATCTATTTTAATATAAAAAATACAGATTTTATGAATATTGCTTTCCTCTCTTTTTTGTGTTTTATGTGCTATTTTAATACTGAGTTTTTACGTTTACTACTCTTTTTTTATCAAAATTGTAAAATAAATTTTAAGAATTCAATTGTCATATTGACCGACGATTATAAATCAAAACTTAACTGGAAAAAGTCAGTAAATTATTCTTAATCTTTCAATATATAATATTGTTTATTCTTAAACAATGTACATGTACATTTGTATTTTTCTTTATCATTTTTTAAATTATCAATCAATTGAATAATTCATAAAATCTAATTTGTAACTTTGAATAATTCCTCGGCATCTTTACTAAACACGAACAACAAATTAAATAAAATGTTTCAAAGTTGATAGTGTCATATTTGTAATATTTCTTGTGTAATGTTTCTTGGTTTTAATGTACGTATATTTATTATGGATACGGAGTTCAGTAATTCACAAATGTGAATAGATTAAAGTAAGAACACAGATGTGAGCTTATCAAGTTTAATCTCAGAACTGGCTAGTGGCGGGAATCGCCTGTCTATAAATAAGAACTGCCCATTCAAGCATTAATGGAATAGTACTGATAATATAAAGGTCAAGGTAAAATAATCATGCAGGTTAAACTAGTATCTGATATCGTTACAATATTAATACCATAAAAATGTACCTTTTGCTCAATTATTGCACATATTTATTGTTTTTATCTCATAAAGATAAAATGAAACATGCTATTGTTGTTGTTGTTGGGTTTTTTCGAATTGTATGTTATGTATAATAATGAGTTCATCTGTGTTTATTAATTATTGTAACCAAACTAAGTGACAAACATTCATTTTGGAAAAAAAGCTTATTTATCTGTAAAATATTTGTTCTGTTCTGTAACGATATCAAACCTCTACTCCAAAATCGTGAGAGACCGGACAATAAACGTGTGATACTATTCGCCGGTCACAAGTAAATCCCGGTCAAAATAGACCGGGAGAGACCGGGAATTACCGATAGCAGTACATCCCTCTATAAATAGATTTTCGGAATGTTTAGGTCATCAACTCATCATTCTATTTTAACATACCATAATAACCTAATGTGTATTGTCCAACAATATTGACCTGGTACTGCATTAATTTTCGGAAAGGTCATATGAATAAACATTGAAAATTACCTATTGAATAAATCGATATATTTGCTAAATTCATTCGTCAGTGAGGTGTGGTGTATTGGTATAGATATCGGACTATCGATCTGAAGGTCCCTGGTTCGATACCTTACCAACACCAAGTAATGATTTTTTTTTTAAATTTAATTGCAGGAATTAATTTGAAATCGTTTTACTACACCTGGTTTTAGAATACCTTTAAGTGGTGTTTTTATGCACAATTATGTCTTTTATTTCATTACAGTATCTTTCAACGGTTCTTTTGTGACATTATGCAATCGTATATGCTTAAGCGCATACATGCTATAAAGGCAGTTATTAAAAATTCTATATAGATAGTACACACAATAAAAAGGTTTGCAAAAGTTTAAAGAGCATGACAATTTCAAATTAAAATGAAAAATAAATCGATGAAATAGGATTCGAACCTACCAGTCTACGTCTACATTTTTCAAGTGAAAACTCTTTACCAACTGCGCTAAGATGGAATATTAATTTACACCATTTTAACAATTGGATATTCACATTTATATCGATTTACAAGTAGATCGTAACGTTTACGGAATATACCGACTATAGGGTCAAATGCAAGAGTGCCAGGTCAATGTTGTTGGACAATACTACAAAATGATAAATAAAAAAAACGAAGAGACGGAAAAGGTTATTTCATGCATTGCGAAATTCTCCAGTTCGCTATTCATTGTACATATCGAGACATTTTTTTAATCAAGCACCCTCATACCGATCGGAATGATCGGCTTTTATTATGTGGTCATAATAAAAGGCTCGAGAAGTTGCTGTCGCCATTCACAAAATCTGATTTCATTCCATAAAGGGGCGCCGCGCTTCGGCGCGGACGCCATTAACCAGGACCTATTCCTTCTCATGTTATCGTATTATCACTCAGTGGAGTCCCTTTAACAGGCCGTAGTACGTACAAACTGTCCAATTCGATCACAAACTTGCCCAACAAAGAGCTATAGTCAAAATTAATGTCTGAGGGGCATTGGAAGGTGACTTTCTAATATGATCTTAAAGGCAAGTTCAAAGTGAATATCTTCAGTATTTTCAAGATTAATGTTGCATGTAAAAGTAAGTTGTTAAGTTTAAAAAATTCATAATATATACAGTGTATTTTGATTGGTTAATCATCTCATGGCAACGACTTAGCTATCTCGTTCCCACGACTTAGTAACTCGTGGCCCCGACATAGTATCTTGTGGCCACGACTTAGCTATCGCGTGGCCACGACTTAGTAACTCGAGGCCACGACATAGTATCTCGTGGCCACGACTTAGCTATCTCGTGGCCACAACTTAGTAACTCGTGACCACGACATAGTATCTCGTGGCCACGAGATAAATAAAAACACACACATGCCACCTTTGTGCCACCGTAAATTACGGTTCGCTCGTGTATAAATTTAGCAGAAGGCGCAATTTAACATAGATAAAATTGTGAATATTTTCTATTTAAAGTTACAATGACTGTATCCGGAACAGAAATAGATATGTGAATGCATTAAATATATTGTTTTGATGTTTTCAAAATTGACATATTGAGATATTTAACTACTATATGCCTAGCGGCATGAAGTTGGCGGCCTAGCTGTAGCAGCATGAAGTTGGCGGCATAGCGGCGTGAAGTTGGCGGTCTAGCGGCGTGAAGTTGGCGGCCTAGCGGTGTAAAGTTGGCGGCCTAGCGGCATGAAGTTGGCGGTCTAGCTGTAGCAGCATGAATGTGGCGGCCTAGCGGCGTGAAGTTGGCGGCCTAGCGCAAATTTGTCAAAATCTAGGTCAGCTGATATTAAAGTTCAATTTCACATATAAAACATTGCACATGGTTCAAATTTCATAGCTGTACATCAAAGATGTGTGAAGTTGGCGGCCCAGCGGCCTGGCGGCCTGGCGGCGTGAAGTTGGCGGCCTAGCGGCCTGGCGGCCTGGCGGCGTGAAGTTGGCGGCCTGGCGGCCAAAAAAATTAATGTTAAAATTAAAAAAGAAATGTTATTTTAACAATAAAACGGCATTTGATGAAGTTTTAAAGATAATTATTGTTATTTAAAGGATATATAAAAAGAAAAAATCACTTTCAGAGAATTTTTTTTTATTTTGTCATTTTGTGAAGTTGGCGGCCCAGCGGCCTGGCGGCCTGGCAGCCAAAAATTTTAGTGTGCTGGAAATGTTATTTTTACAATAAAACGGCATTTAATGAAGTTTTAAAGATAATAATTGTTATTTAAAGGAATAAATAAATAAAAAGAATAAATCACTTTAAGAGAATTTTTTTATTTTGTCATTTTTGTGAAGTTGGCGGCATTGAAGAACTGGAATCATTATATTGAGAAAATCAACTTATATATTGCTAACTCTGTTTCATACACTGACGGTATGGTTTCATATATTGTAACTGTGGATTAACATAATGGATTCCGGTTAAATAAGAAGGTGTTTTCAATTCATATATAGTCGAAGTGAACTTATATATTATCCAAATGGTTAAATAAATTGGAAAAGAACAATATAAGACAGCCATGGCTTTCCATATTTTTTTTTTGCATTGTTATCAATCTTTGTTATGTAAACAAAGGTTAACCTCGAACTCGATAACGTTTACATTAACGGGCCATGCCATTATGATATAATGGGTTGTGCAAGTTATTCAGTTATTTCACTTTGCATTTTTATTGATATATAAAATGAAGGTGGATATGGATACGTACAACTGAGCAGCGTAGTGGTTAGAGAGTTCTGATTATGAGGAGAAAGTTGGATGATATATTCTATTATTTATTTAGTGTTAAGTGTCTTGCTCAAGAAAATAATAGAAAATAGCAAATGCAAAATTATAAATAATTACCTAATCTGTGTCGCAATTACAACGGTTAATGATAATAATACCTGTCATATATATATATATATATATATATATATATATATATATATATATATATATATATATATATATATATATATATATATATATATATATATATATATATATATATATATATATATATATATATATGTCAGATATTTTTTTCTTGCATATTGTAAATATTCCATTATATTTTTAATTCTTTATCTTTATTTTCAACGCAAATTGATATCATTACAGCCGTAACTATTTTCTTACAACAGCGTATGAAATTGCAACTTCATTCATAACGGAAAAATGACGTCATCCTAAGCACGTTGTACAGCATGCGACTCGTCTGGCACCCCCTCCCATGCCAGATGAAATTTCCGGCATGTGTAAAACACACGAAAACGCCTGTTTGCTATGCAACTCCATCATCTTCATAAATCATCGATCGGCTTAAACTATTTCGCAATACTTTTTGGCTCTTCTCCAATTTCAGGAGGTAGACTGGTACACTTGTCTCCGATCAATCGCAACTTTTTGGCCCTTTGATGTTATTATAGATAATAGCCGAGGCAGTTCCGAATGTAGCTGAGGACGTTCCGATTGTTCCCCTAGATTGGAGGTGGACTGGTTCTCTGTCGAGTATGTCTCATGTGTCCTACTGGGCTATATTTTTACAAAGTTTACTGTACTTCACGCATCTTCATAATTATTTAGATGAAGATCAGCGCATCTTCATATATAAACGAAGAGGTGAAGATTGATTGCGAAATAGCATGAATAATAAAAGAAATGCATGTCGAAATGGCCTATAGAAATTTTCTTACATAAAGTTTAAATTAAATTCCTTTAACGGCAAACATTCACGAATTCGAAAACCTAGGTTAACGCCGTTTTCCGGTACTTTCTTTACATAGCTGTGGGAAATTCCGTTAATGGAGTGTAATAACGAATTCTTCGTTTTTGGTCGTTATTGAATCAACAGATACTACTATGTAGGAAAATAATTAAATATCATTGTAGGAATAATTCCATACAAAAATAAAGTAAATACGCAAGTTTAATCACAAAAAAATCTCTCGTTATTCATTATGGAAGATGCCACTACGACTGTTTTAATTTCATTGAATTTCATAATAAAGAATTCAATTTTATAAAAAATTTGCAATAGTTGTTGAGGAACATTGATAATTTTCAATCACGTCAAGTTTTTTTCACCTTACACGGCGAAATAATGATAGAAAAGTAAATGTTCCAGTGGTATGTACTTCATTTTGGTGAAATTCCCCGGAGGTAAACCCGTAACATACCGGAAAATGGTGTGACGAATAAGTCTATAAACTGAAGTCAAAGTGAAGGAATCACATATTCATATATGAAGCAATAACCTTGTAAACATCTTTAATAGATCCATGGAAACAACATGTATTTAATAAATAGGCGATGTTATTGCGTTGTTTTTTTGTTTTGTTTTTTCTTTCTTCCTCTTTTTTGCTGAAATAACGAGAGCCTGACCCGGTGCGTAGTTTGCGTAACGCACTTACGTGAGTACAATTTATCGAGGAAAATGAAAATAATATATAATATGATGTGAAATTATCAGCATAACAATTGTAGAGGCATACATATTTGATGTGTCGTATAATAGGTCAGGATGTGGCAACTATTGATCAAATGGGTATTCTTCTTAAGTTCAGATAATCTTTATGTTCATTAATGTTCGTTTAAACATATGCATTGTATATCTCTTTACATTTCAACACATTTTTATCTTTACAGACCTTAAATAAATATGCGTTGAACACTTTCAACTTCATTATAAACATATACATACAAACTTGCATATCATAAATAATTACATTTTCGAAGCGTAAAAAAAATCAATATTAAAAAATAAAGTTAGCGATACTGAAAAAAGACGTGAAATAGTCTAGATATGTGCTACCGACTCATTTCCGACGGTTTTCATGTTTTTATTATCCTTTGTTTTCTTTAGGCTGTTAGGCTGCTAGGCTGCAAGGCTGCTAACTTCACAATTTTCGAAGTTCAATATTTAAAAAAAAAAATTCGCGATACTGCAAAAAACGTGGAATAGTCTAAGTATTTGCTACCGACTCATTTCCGACGGTTTTCATGTTTGTACTATCCTGCTAGGCTGCTAACTTCACAAATTTCGAAGCGTCAGAATGAAAAAAATATGTTACGATAAAGTTCAACATCTTAAAAAATAAAGATCACGATATTGAAAAAGGCGTGGAATGATCTAAAGAAGTGCTACTAATGTATTTCCGACGTTTTCATGATTGTACTATTCTTAATTTTTATATGCCCGAAAGGGCATATTATGTTATACCCCCTGGCGTCCGTCTGTCTGTCCGTCCGTCCGTCCGTTAGCAATTTGGTTTCCGGAGCATAACTTAAGTTCCATTTGGCCCACAATGTTCAAACTTCATAGGATGATTGCCCATATTGGGTAGAAGACCCCTATTGATTTTGGGGTCAAAAGGTCAAAGGTCAAGGTCACTATGACCTTAAAACTTAAAACAGTTTCCGGAGCATAACTTAAGTTCCAATTGACCCACAATGTTCAAACTTCATAGGATGATTGTCCATATTGGGTAGAAGACCCCTATTGATTTTGGGGTCAAAAGGTCAAGGGTTAAGGTCACTATATCCTTAAAACTGAAAACAGTTTCTGGAGCATAACTTAAGTTCCATTTGGCCCACAATATTCAAACTTCATAGGATGATTTTCCATATTGGGCAAAAGACCCCTATTGATTTTGGGGTCACTAGGTCAAAGGTCAAGGTCACAATTACCTTAAAACCAAAAACAGTTTCCGGAGCATAACTTAAGTTCCATTTGGCCCACAATATTCAAACTACATAGGATGATTATCCATATTGGGTAGAAGACCCCTATTGATTTTGGGGTCACAAGGTCAAAGTCACTTTTACCTTAATACTGAAAACAGTTTCTAGAGCATAATTAAAGTTCCAATTGGCCCACAATATTCAAACTTCTTAGGATGATTGTCCATATAAGGTAGAAGACCCCTATTGATTTTGGGGTCACAAGGTCAAAGGTTAAGGTCATTATTAATAACTTAAGTATTAATCAACCTACAGCTGTAAAATTTTATCGGATGAACAGTGAATTCCATGTCTTACAAATGCTTCATCCTTACTAAAAAAAAAAACACTTTCGGGCATATAATGCTCCGCCTAGCGGTGCTCTTGTTTTTAGGCTGCTAAGCTGCCAGGCTGCAAGGCTGCCAACTTCAGGCTGCTGGGCTGCTAGGTGGACCCGAAAAAAAATATTTTAAAACTTCATAAAGGACCATTCATATTTGTTACAGAAATTGTGCACCATATATTATTAGCCTGCGTTCAAGTCTGTCATTCTTATGTGCTTCTGTTCGGCTGATCGATATTATTAAAAACATTTCAATAACTGTAAAAGTTTACAAGGTCACCAACTTCACAAAAATTATAAAATAAAGAAAAAAAATGACAAAATTAAAACTTTCTCTGAAAGTGATTTTTTCTTTATATGTATCCTTTAAATAACAACAATAATCTTTAAAACTTCATTAATTGCCGTTTTATTGTTGAAATAACATTTCTATAACATTAATTTTTTTGGCCGCCAGGCCGCTGGGCCGCCAACTTACAAAAATGACAAAATAAAATAATTCTCTAAAAGTGATTTTTTTCTTTTTATATATCCTTTAAATAACAATGATTATCTTTAAAACTTCACTAAATGCCGTTTTATTGTTAAAATAACATTTCCAGCACACTAAAATTTTTGGCTGCCAGGCCGCTGGGCCGCCAACTTCACAAAAATGACAAAATAAAAAAAAAATTCTGAAAGAGATTTTTTCTTTTTATATATCCTTTAATTAACAATAAATATCTTTAAAACTTCATTAAATGCCGTTTTATTGTTAAAATAATATTTCTGTAACATTATTTTTTTTGGCCGCTAGGCCGCTGGGCCGCCAACTTCACAAAAATGACAAAATAAAAAAAAAATCCCTGAAAGTGATTTTTTCTTTTTATATATCCTTTAAATAACAATTATTATCTTTCAAACTTCATCAAATGCCGTTTTATTGTTAAAACAATATTTCTGTAACATTATTTTTTTTGGCCGCTAGGCCGCCAGGCCGCTGGGCCGCCAACTTCACAAAAATGACAAAATAAAAAAATTCTCTTAAAGTGATTTTTTCGTTTTATATATCCTTTAAATAACAATAATTATCTTTAAAACTTCATTAAATGCCGTTTTATTGTTAAAATAACATTTCTATAACATTAAATTTTTTGGCCGCCAGGCCGCTGGTCCGCCGGGCCGCCAATTTCACAAAAATGACTAAATAAAAAAATTCCCTGAAAGTGATTTTTTCTTTTTATATATCCTTTAAATAACAATAATTATCTTTAAAACTTCATCAAATGCCGTTTTATTGTTAAAATAACATTTCTATTTTAATTTTAACATATAAATTTTAACATTAATTTTTTTGGCCGCTGGGCCGCCAACTTCACGCTGCCAGGCCGCCAGGCCGCTAGGCCGCCAACTTCACGCCGCCAGGCCGCCAGGCCGCTGGGCCGCCAACTTCACGCCGCCAGGCCGCTGGGCCGCCAACTTCACCTCATCAAAAACTAGGTCACCTGATATCAAAGTTCAATTTTACAACTAAAACTGTGCACATGGTCCAAATTTCATGGCTGTACATCAAAGGACAAGAGAGTAGGTCACTGTACCTTTGGGCAGGGCAAAATTTTGACCCAAAGGTTTAATTCAAACATTCCATCAAACAATGGTTCATGTCAAATATCTAAGCTGTAGCTTTCTCCTATTCAGAAAATATTTGTTTCAGTTTCTGTTTTTACTATGTGTACACAGAGACATAGATAACAGAGATAAGCAGCTCCTATATACTCCATTGAAATATCACTCATGCCTATCAAAAATTGAAATATTAGGCATTTTGTAGCAAATAAAACTTAATGGTGGTAAATTTGATCCTTTAATATTATATACCATTTGAAAGGTAAATCTTTTATCTATTGCTGCATGTTAAAATATTGGTAACTTTCCATGTCTTTCACCTAGAAAAACATAGCAGAACATACCCACTGAGCCAGTTTTTTCGTCAAATAAATAGTTTTGTAACAAAAATTAATAGGTAGTTCTCTTTAAAAACTGATGTATCATTTATTTCAATGGGAACTGTAAATATTTACCTGCAGCCATAGTATAAGCATAAGCTTTCAGAAAATATATTATTTTCCTGATTTTGATATCTGGTTAAAAAGTTTTACTTGCTACAAGTTTTAAGTTTATCAGGAACGCGTGGTATTTTAACTGGTTAGGAAGTTGCCTATCCCTGTTATCTATGTCTCTGGTGTACATAATGAAAATCATTGCACCCTGGGCAGGGTCAATTTTGACACCAGGGGCAAAATTGGAACAACTTTGGTAGAGGACCAATAAGTGATATTATATACCAAAATTTTAACAATTTTGGAGGACTTATAGATGATATTATATACAAAATATCAAAGCTCTAAGCCTTGTACCTTCAGACAAGAAAATATGTTAATATTTTACCATATGCACATAGAGTAAATCAATGACCCCTGGCAGGGGGCAATTTTAACCCCAGAACTATAATTTGAACAATCTTGGTATAGGTTCACTTCACAATGTTTCATAAAAATATCTATGAAAATATCAACCTCTAGCCTCTGTCAATTTAGAGAAGATGATATTTTCATTTTTTACTATATACATATAAGGAAAACCTATGACCCCCGGGGCGGGGCTAATTTTGACGCTAGAGGCAAAATTTGAACAACTTTGGTAGAGTACCTATAGATGATATCATATACCAAATATCAAAGCTCTAAGCCTTATACCTTCAAACAAAAGATATTTTAAGCTTTTACTATATGTACATAGTGAAAATCAATGACCCCTGGGGCGGGG
The DNA here is from genome assembly GCF_026571515.1 of Ruditapes philippinarum. NCBI lineage: Eukaryota > Metazoa > Mollusca > Bivalvia > Venerida > Veneridae > Ruditapes > Ruditapes philippinarum. The sequence continues at coordinate 2,031 of NW_026862170.1, read as the reverse complement.
CCAATTTTGACCCCAGGGCCATAATTTGAACAATCGTGGTAGAAGTGGTAGAAGTCTACCAGACAATGCCTTATGCAAAATATCTATGCTCTAGGCCTTTTTAAATTTATTCTTATAATTCCATTACGTTGCCATGGCAACCATATTTCTGCATGATGAATGGAATTTTTTGAACAACTTTGGAAGCCCTTCACCCAAGGATCAATCCTGCCAAGTTTGGTTGAAATTGGACTAGTGGTTTTTCACAAGAATATTATAAATACATACATACATACATACATACATACAAACATACATGAAGCTCTCACATGCATACCTTTTTCTTAAAAATACATAATTTATGTATGTACGTACGTATGTATGTATGTATGTATGTATGTATGTATGTATGTATGTATATGTGTGTGTGTGTGTGTGTGTGTGTGTGTGTGTGTGCGTGTGCGTGTGTGTATGTACGTTTAAAAGCAATTATCATAATTTTTGCATACAAGTTTCACAATGGCACCAAAAATATCAAAGACCCGAAATACTGAAAACTTCTCTGATTTTTACTTTTTAATAGTCTTTTAATAAAAATAAAGTATATACAGCAATATATACACGTGGTCATGCATGTATTTAATTTTAAAGTTTTAAATAAAATGGACTTATCATGACGAATGACAGTTATTTCTTTTTTGTCTTACAAAATATGTTATATACAATATGGTTTATGTCAAAGTCTCACACACCATGATCAATACTTAGGCTATATACATGTTTACACATTGTCAAGATAAATTTAGATACATTTATAAATCCAAGCTCATCTGAGCCTATAATCGGTAATATTAAATATAAAAAGAAATAGGAAAATAAATGGCAAATGTTCATTTATGTTTTCATTTTTACTGTTTCTTAGTAGCGGTTTATAGTAGCAATTTATATGTCATGTTTTTTTCCCAAACATAATACAATTTGAAAAATCTCCCTATTTCCAAGTAAAACATATCAAAAATTGAGTTTTTTGTACCAAGTAGGTAGATATACAGAAGTTTAACTAAAAAATTAAACTGATAACGAGCTTGAATAGCATGCATAGCCCTAGGGTCTTTTCCCAAAGTAAGCACTATGTAACGGAAGTAACTTTAAAACTTTATAATGCAGAACTTTTACTGTGCGGTGATGGGAATTACCGATGAGGAAGAGTTTGCTATCTCCTCAATTTGGAGGTCATAACGTTCGAACATATATGTAGTTTAGTGAAAGAAATGAAATCAGATCCTGAATACCTACGAACACACTAACGAACCCGATGTTACAGTGCAAAATTATTTCGAGCAACTTGCACAGTGTGTTGATGAAATACAAAATGTAGCAAGTGAGATAAAAAATGTTACATTATTTATCGCATGGTTTGGAACTTTTCCTTTGTTCTTACTAAACCATTATACTCAGTACACTTCAATGAGCATTTGAAAACTGTATTGATATATTTTTCACTATATGTAACCAACTATCAATTTATAAAACCAAAGTAGAAATATATAAGTTGGTTATCACATTATATGATACCAATTCTTCAATATATGGTACCAAATTAGCCATATATGGAACCAGATATCCTGGTATTAAACCGAATTATCAATATATTAATTGATTTTTCAATATATGAAACCAGTGTATCAATTTATGAAACCAAAGTAGAAATATATAAGTTGGTTATCACATTATATGATACCAATATATGGAACTAGATGTCCTGATATGAATCCGAATATTCAATATATTCATTCATTTTTACAATTTATGAAACCAATTTATCAATGTACGGAACCAAAATAGCAATATATGACTTGATTATCACATTATATGATACCAGTTCTTCAATATAATTATGGTACCAAAGTAGCCATATATGGAACCAGATGCCCTTATATGAAACCGAATTATTAATATATTATTTCATTTTTACAATATATGAAACCATTTTATTAATGTATGGAACCAAAGAAGCAGTATATAAGTTGATGTTACATTCTATGATAGCAA
>NW_026862169.1:0-19476 GCF_026571515.1 Ruditapes philippinarum | reverse complement strand
TTATTTTTTTGTTTTTGGGCCATAATTTTTTGAATTTTTAAGCCCCCATGTGATGGTGAAAACAATTATAAAGCATATAAATATGTATATTTATGTTACAGACTTGAGTGGTGACACTCCTTTGGAAGACAGTTACACCATAACTCGTATGTTTGGAAATGTCCAAGTTACTGTTAAATTTGGAGATCTGCTCGCAGAGGGAACACACTGCATAGTAAATAGTACAAACGAAGACCTGGACATGTCAATTGGTATGACAGTGTTATTTAATCTATTCGCTTTCAAGTGAATTATATCTTAATTAAATTTATATTTAATCTTATTTATAATTTAATTGAATAAAGTCTCGTAATGCAAGTTAAATGGTTATCTGTGTCAACGTGAAACAGTGCCAATGAATGATTTACACATGTTTACAAATCTTTTATCGAAACAGTTATTTATCGTGATGTTTATTTTTTCCTAAAGAAAAAATGAAACATTTACAGCCTAGTAATGCATTAAAAGATCGGATCGCTTTTGAGATCAAAATTGTCTGATGGTTTTAAAGGTTTTAAAACTGAACCAAATATATCTCTATAAGCACTTATCTAAATCACATATCTCAATTATATTACTCATGCTATTTTTACATTGTCAACATAAAATAATTATAAAGAATTCAATTTTGTAGTAACTTTATCTGGTGATTTAACTATTTCCATGACAAACTTCTCACATGGATTGCACAGTTATTTGTCAGACTCAATTAAAATACACTTTATTTTTGTAGGTGCTGTATCCAAAGCTATTTTGCAAAAGAGGGGTCAAAGCCTGCAAAAAGAAATTGATCAGAAAAGTAAAAAAAATGAATATTTAGCAATTGTGTTAGCCTTTCCGTTTTTATATAGTAGAGAGACGTTAAACTATAGCTATTTGTTGTAGTATCTATGATTACCAAGAGAACTAAATGTTATCATGTTAATTATTTTGTGTTCATATAAAATATTCATTTATAGTATAACATTCAGGTAACGTAAGAGTAATCGATGGAAAGAAATTAATACAGTGAAATACATTTGTATTGCATCAAACATATTTATGATTCACATCTAATTATTGGTCATTCAGTCAAAGTGTATTTCATACGTTAATATATATGCTAATTTCAGAGAGTATGATGAACAGTGAGCATTTAGTAATAACTAGTGCTCCAAATCTACCTAGTAAGACAATTTTGCACATTGCTTTGAATGCAAGAAATGGATTACAAAATGATGTATTCAATTGTTTAAACGAAGCAGAAAAACAAAACATGATAAGCATCGCATTTCCAGCTCTTGGCACAGGTAAGTTATTTTTGGAAATATTAGATATAAAGTATTCATAAAGACTTTTTAAAACACATTTTGTAATTATCCAACATCTTGCTTAAATAGAGAAAATAGGAATCTTTAAAGAATGTTCAAAACTACGTAAAAAAAGCCTTTGCCCTAAACGAGGAAACAATTTTATTTATTTTTGTTTTGTTTTGGGTTTTACATCACATCGACACAGTATAGGTCATATCGCGACGTTCCAGCTTTACTGGTGGAGGAAGACCTCATGTGCCCTTCCGTGCATTTCAGACACGAACGGGCACCTGAGTAGAACCACCGACGATCCGTCAGCTAGCTGGATAGCTTCCTCACATGAAAGAATCCAAAGCTACTGTCGGGATTCAAACCCACAGCGGTGAGGGGCAAGTGGTTTGAAGTCAACGACCTTAACCACTCGGCCACGGACGCCCCAAACGAGAAAACAAAGGTCGAAACTAGATGAAATGGAATTTTGAAAGGGAATCAGAGGTTATGAAGCCTAAATATCAAAGATAAAACGTCCATAGCCAAATTTAAAAAGCAGGCAACATAAAAATTATTCAAGTAGGAATATTGGAACCACCCATCTAGAAAAATGCCGATAAAACACTAAAAGTACCAAGAACACAACAAAAATGTCGTACTGAACGATCTTCAAAAATCAGAAATATAACATCTCTGATATATAACTTTCTACAAGCGAATCTTTGTGTATAGATTGTTTTGAGTTAACTAAAAAATGTCATGATTATACTTTATGTGGCTATTTCTTAAGTCTGCATTTTTAAAAAGTAATATTGTTTATTTCATTTGTTCCAAGGAATCACACTTTTCCAGTTTTTGTTTTGTTTTACAACTTTGTTTGCCTAATGTGAATATGATTGTCAGAAGATGCCGATTATTGCACCAAAAGTGACGAAATATGTTACTTGAAACTGGAAATAATGCAAATAATTATGGTAAACAGCGGAAATTTTAAGCTTGTCTAGAATATATTATTTGAAGAAGAGAAGTAACTGAACTCTTACTTAAAACCCATTTCTTTACAGGTGGACTTATATGGGGTGTGCCAAATATACCAAAATGTGCTAAAGGAATGACAAGGGCTGTCAAAACGTTTTCAAGTAAGAACCCGAAACATTTAAGGGATGTGCGGTTTGTGGTTTTTCAAAGAGAAATGTTTAATCCATTTTATACCACACTTGACGCAGAAAGTGAAACGAAAACCAAACAAAATGTGGTATCTCGGATGTTGACACATTTAAAAAACAAGGTACACAGAGATGCAAACATTTAGACACATTAGTATAAATATTTTGCGAATGCATAAACATTTTACAATTCACGCTTCAAATTTACCTGTCTTTTCTATATTTAGATCATAATATACAGTTAGAAACGACTTGTCAATTGCCGTATATATACCTTGTTTTAATTTTATCCATTATTGTGCTTATATTATTGATCCGAGCTATCATCTTAGCTTACCTAAGCACAACAACCTCAAGGTTAACTATTGTGATACCCCCATGTCTGGCGTACGTCGTCAGTTGTCCCGTCGTTCGTCATTTCATTTTTTTACTTAAACAATATGTCTTCCTACACAAATAATTATGAAACTAGACATAAACAAACTAAAAAAAAACAACATAACAGCGATTTCTCCCTCTGAATTTTTTGGTAGTTTTTGATGAAAGTAAATAGAAATAATCAAGGTAGTCCTTTACAAAAGTGCACAAATGGTTCCGTTGAAGGGATCTAGTCTCTTTGATTTGTGAAATACAAATACTTTTTTCTTGTAATTGTGCAATTTTAGCGTTATTTTCCTTTAGATTGTGAAAAAGGACGCACTTATCTGACAATGTGTGAAAAACAGTTCAGATTTAAAAAAAAACAACAAAAAACCCGAACAACAACAACAACAACAACAATAATAAAAAAGAAACAACAACATATAAATTGCAAATTGACGTTTTACGTGATACAATCTGTTCAACAAGATAGCAGTACGTCTTAAAGTATGAAATAACCTTTAAACAACATTTAATTTACAAATCATCAGAAATTACCTTATACAAGATTGTTAAAATCATTACATAGTCTAATAAATAGCATTGCTGTTTGTATGCTTCAATTATAAATAACATGAAAATCATACCACTTTCTTATATACATGTATGTTAACCCGTTTTTAATAGGGTTATTTGCCTATCAATAACAGTGGTTAAATTAAGATATCTTGTGCATGTGTGCATTAAACACAGGCTACCATCATGACCCTCTCTTATGAAAGTCATAAATGATTAAAAGGTTACGATCTTACGAGACGCAGTTTGAGTACAGTCTGTTGTAGTTAACTCCATGAGAGCAAATACAAGCAATCTAAATTATATATTTTACCGTAACGTAATAGTATTACGTCAGCAACGTCATTACGAATTACACGCGTAAACAATATACATTTCCTTTTTAGTATTTGCGCATATGATACGTGCAGATAAAACACAATAAACAGCAAAATGTGAGCACAAATATGAAGAAAGAAAAAAGGTTACTGCATTAACACGCATAATTAACCTCATTTTGAATAAATGCTTTTATACGAAATTTATAAGGCAATCTTCAAGCGTTTACATAAATTTTAATACACTTCTCTTCTGCATCGCTCATTTTGCTCTTTAAATTTCCGATTTTGTCATGGATAAAATCAGCATGCTGATAAAATTGTTGACTTATAATAAAATTGTATTATTTTCCAAATATTTTTTGCCCTAACTAATAGCGACGTTGCTGTTGTCGCTGAAATCGTTCGCGAAATACCACTTCCGTTGTCATGGAAATATCGTAGTGTAATCTGTCTACAGGTATATTATAGTGTACACTGTACAATGTAGCATAACAAAACATGAAAACGAGATAAATGAATATACGGTTTTAGCAATTAAGCTGAAGAAAGATACCATAAGACGCTTTAAAGTCTGCCAATACCCGGGCTCGCTTCCTAAGATACATCCTGTCATATATCTGATCTATGTAGAGCGCTACATGCCACCCAAAAATTATTACTGAAAACTTTACCTTTAAAAACCTTTACAAAGATCAGAGGAGAGCATAATACCATGCATATTAAGTTTGTCGTAAATACAATTCTCGTGGTAGTATAAATCTTCAATGTTCGCGCATTTTCATACTACATTATTCCTTTTGTACATTTCATACAGGTATTTTGAGGTAGATGTAATTCAAATGCTATGTTACACCTGCGATGTAACTATATGTTATGATTACTTTACATATAATCTTGCAGTAGAAGTCATGCAAAAAAAATAAAATAAATAAATAAATAAAAAAAAAATTGACAAATATTTACACCCATATCCTTACACAAATTTATTTCTTCTTTCACTTTTATAAACTTTAAATTACTGGACAGCAATGAAACCGGTAACATAGTCACTGAGATTTATCGTATTTTCACACACTTGTAAACTATGAAAATGTTTGCACTATGTTGATTTTCACATGGGGCGGCTTATTTAATGTTTTAATCGATTGAATGGATTATCCCTTTTCCGTAAGTTTTAACTATCTGGTGACACAGGCCAGATTACACAGATGCTTATCATGTACAACAACACTACATTATAGGTGAACAATTCGGAAAACTCTGATGAAAGTCAAAAAGATTCTGATGTCAACAAAGTTACATTTTGCATCTATTCATTCGGCGAAGATGAAATGGACAAAGCGATAAGGAAACTAGATTCATTTCTTGAAAAAGAAATGGAGTCAAAGATATTCACTGATTACATTATACAGCAACTTGATACGAATCAGGTATTTGAATGTATTATATATTACATATATCTAAAAAACATTATCACATTATTCCTTTTATCTTTTCCGATAAAGTAAAAATGGTATAAAAACGGATACTACCGGCAAATGGACTGAAGCATATGTAAATTTTAAAGAATAAAATTGATTTAATGACTAATTGTAAGAAAATCGGTAACTCGGGTATGTGGATGACCACTCGTCCTCCCTGCAGTAATACTGAATTTGTCATAAACTGAATAAAATTCACCCAAAATAGTGAAATAATCTTTGCCCAAAGTGTACTTAATGTCGGGAAGTAAATAAATGTATATGACATTTTATCGGACTGGTTTATTCTGCAAATTTAACAAATGGACATCTTTTGGTTTGAAACATTATTCTTCGTTTAACGTTACAATGATATTATAATGATTGTCTTAAAATATTATTTCCCCACCGTAAATTAATAATGGTACCCATGTTCGGCTGTATTTTATTGACACAATAGTCCTATGCAAAAATCGTAATACACTCACAAAAGTTTCTCTCGGAGTTTTTTGACATGACAAGACTAGAAATGATTTTTCCAATTTAATCTTCCATTTGATGTAGGTCTAGACCAAAATTACAAAAATTTTTGCTCAGTCCGTTTGTCTAGAATAATTATTCTTATTGTGAAAAATGACCAGGCATTGTAAAGCGTTGCAACGCTTTTCACTCAAAACTGAATAAAAATAACAAAAATTCGATTTTCTATTTATTTATGACTGCATTTCCGAATAGTCTTTTGCATATTTATCTATTTAAAGTACGCCAGCTAATCCATGTAAGAAATTCAAATTTTATGTTATAGACTTTTGTACCTTTAAAATTCCATTGAGGGTAGATGCTACTCAAAATCGAACCGAGTTTTATGATGGTCTTATTATGAGTCCATTTGGTGTTAGTTTTTGAAAGTTTAAGGCTTTCATTTAAACTATAAAGTGTAACAATTAACACCAATGATTTTAATTTTCATTGCAGGTTGGGGAAATTAGATCAATCGCACTTCAACATAACAGTGAAATTAAAATAGACAAACAAAAATGTATGATAAAGATTTGCGGAATGAAAGACAATTTTTTCGAGGCATATGATAAAATTCAGAGGTATTTTTGATATGAGTAACAAACAGCCGCAAGTCTATAATAATAATAATAATATGAATTAATTCTGCCAAATATCTGAAGTATATTGTTTATAACCAGATATACAGCTGATCCGTGTTTTCTTTCCACTTTTGTTTTGTTGGTGAATTATACTTGTATGATAAAGCAAATAAACACACACATAAAGCAAATGCAAAGAACATGCATTTGATTTGATACCTGATAATGCAATAATGCAAAATTAAATGAACTTCCAGAACATACTATTGACTGACAGACTGTCAAATCTATTGCTTACTTATTCTCATCATCAGTTACATGTTTAACGTAAATATAAATTTTGCATTTCATTATGACAATTTACCTCATTTTTGATGATTGTGGAGAGTAGTTTTTGATATTAAATACAATTTCTCTGGCATTTTTTAAAGTTTCATCAAGAATGCAATTCAAATAGACTACATGTCCAACATTGCCCAATGGTATTTCATTGAAGTAACATACGATGGGGACGAGGTTCTTGAGTATGACAGAGATCTCAACTTAAAGATAGAAACTGCATACAAACAAAATGATAGACAGATGGGATACAGGTAAATAGTTTCTTTCACTAAGTTGTTGCATATTAGAATGTCAATTTTGACACATATGTTAGAAAATTATTTTCATATATTTATCCATTTTTGAAGTTCATGATTGTTATTTTCATTGCATTACATAAATCATTTATTTCTTTAGTTCGTTTGATTTTAAATCTATACTATTTCTCTTTTACAAAACCAAATTAAAAAATGTTCGAGTAAAAATTCAATACGGTAAATTGCTATCTCTTAAAAGAAATGAGTTAGGCCGCTGGTGATTCTTGTCATAAAAGTCAGTCAAGTATACTCGTTTTTGTAGAATTCACTAGTGGTAAATATGTCGTTATTGTTTTCCTTCTTTTCAATGATAAGCATGTCGACTGTAATAAATCATATACCGGGGAAGTTTTAATTATGATAGCGTGTTTACGTGTTTATTTCAAAACAATCCCCGTTTGTTAAAGTTTTGCCGACATTTCCTTGACATCTAAAAAGAAATAAAAAAGATACATATATGATTCCAATATTACTATTTTTAATACACATAATGAATATTTTCACAGAAAAACGAACAATGCTTTGATTTACACAAACTGTTGAAGCGATTTAGGACATAAGTAATGTTTTACAAATTCAATTTATATTTCATTTTTATACATGTAAGTCTATTTATTTTTCACTATGCCATTGTAAGCAATACATTTGATCGAATATATATGTTAATTTTTCTAGAAGGATTTTTATAAGTACCACCTCATTACTGTTTCAATTATTTAATAACATTATGTTTGTCTCTATAGCTATGATGGAAAGAAATACATAATTGACTTTGAAAGAATGGAAGAATATCCCGAAGATGACAAGTCAAACGTGTTAAAGGTGCTCAGGAGAAATGTTGTTAAGGGTATGAGTGGAGTTAACATAAAATTATTGTATGCGATTTTCTCACAAAAGGAATTAACCATAGAACAGTGACTATAAGATGTGAATGAATTAAAGGCATTGTTCAAATTTACTGTCAAAATCTTTTTTTTTAATAAGCAAAAATGCATACGAAGTCGTTTTACATTTTGCAAGAGAAATCAGATAAAAATAGCTTTGAAGTTATTGAATAAAATTAATCACAGACCCGTGCCGATTTTACGACTCCATAAAATGCTTTTGCATCGCCGTTCGTGCAAATATTTTAACGTGACGTAATTTGCGTTACACAAACATTGTGTAAAGACGCGTTAAGGTAGAATTTCCGACGAATGCTGTAGAATTTAAGATATTTTGTCCGCCTTTGGCGTTGTGATACCAGTGACAGTTGACAAGGATACGCAACGACATCATGTTCAAAAACGGGCTTTGATGGTCAACTTTGACGTCTTGTGTACAAAAATTGGCTGAAACTATTGGAATAAAATCAACAAAACATAATGAGAAATATGGTCAACTTTCTGCATGCCAATTTTCAAGAGGCTACTCAAAAGTTTGCAAAGGGTCGCATTCTGCCTTCGAAGAAAATTGACTCTTTTGCACTTTAAACAGCCTTTATTTCTTTATTTTGGAAATGTGATAAATAGAATGTAACATTCGCAAGGTTCCTTAATTTCTTGAACTCGTTGAATGAATTCAGTATTGAATCTACATCTTTGAAATACTTTTATTGCAGAGATTTATTGAAATCTACTAGGAAATTCTTTCTGAATATGTCTAATTTGAATAAAAGAATGCACAAACTATATTTGGGAAGCTGCATTCACTATATCTGGTCAAGTTTATCTGGCCATTTTGTAAAGAAAGAAAAACAACTAAAATCTGCAAGTTATATGATATTTTTGTATTCATACAGTTTCAACCTACAGTGTGTAGGTTTTAAATCGCAACATATCTTCTCTGTGTGTACTCGAAAGATCTTTATTGTATATTATACACTGTATAGTACTTATAAGTTCTTTCAAATATCAAGTTTAAGCCTAACATATCTTTAAAGGAAGAAGAAATTTTGTTGAAGTAGACTTAAACTTATAGACAATAAGATAATATCTCAAGCAATTATCATGTTTCTTACGATTTCAGGAGGTGCAACTGATATTCCACCTAGGTGGGGTGATTTACAAGGAGGGAATCTTAGCGTGGTTGATCTTAAACAAGATGAACAAGAGTACAAAGATATGGAACAGATATTTCTAAACTCTGTCTATCAATACAATTTCAACGTTAAAAAGGTAATTTGTTGAAACAATAAGTCAAACAGTTTTGAAGGCCTAATCATATCACATACTTTCTTTATTTATTTAAGTAATATGTAAGTATTTTCCTTTAGCATTTAAGGTGACAACGGAGTCAATTATCACTGAAAATACCTAAAATGAGATTTTTTGCTAAGTAGATTTATCAACCTTTTCTGAACACATTCGTGATTTAATTTTGGAAGCAGTTAGTCCAAAAAATGTGTTTTTAAACGTTTTAAAACGGTACCTATACTATTTGTATCTGAAATTCGCGTAACCTGTCGATTATCGATAACGCTCCGCCCCCTGTTGAGGCATCAATAAGGGAAATCGGTAGTTCCATATATCCGTGAATTACAGGTCCATACTGGTCCATACTTCTCGTAATACATGTATCGTACAACTACCGTTCATTTTTATGAACATCTCAACATTTAGCCTTTTTTATAAATTAAGAAATTGTCGGCCAATGTACGTAACATAATGTATGAAACATAAATAATTAAGCATAGCGGCAAATCGCACGACCACGGGGTTGATTGAAAATGTAGTTGCTAAAATATCCATAATGTGTGAAAATAATATGTCTGTCCCGTTCATCTGATAGATATTACATTGAGTTGATAGACTTTTGTACGGATTCAAGGGCTTACTTTACATTCAACCTCGTTTTCTAACAATGTCAAGTAAAACAACAACAAAAACAGACAACATTTTTTATGTGAACGCCTATATGACTTGTGGTAAGGTGTCCCTGACAAATTTCTAAACCATTTTAGATTGTCTAAGGATGATTATTTCTCTATGAATAAAAAACAAGATATTAAAATATATTCTCAGTGAAAATAAATTGGACGCCAGTAAATCGGACACAGTACTAATAAATCTGGGACAAAGTATGAAATTTATTGTCTATCCCGGTAGAAACTGGATCTCTATGCCGTGCATAGATGATATTCATGATAATAGAATCAAGAAGGCCAGATCATAATGATCGAGTAATACCTTTTATTTCTATTAAAATATGTGAAGCATTATTAATTTGGTGGAAAAAATATATAATATCCCGTTCTTATTTGTACATCGATCTACCATGGACTTTAAAAGACTGTCAGAAGCTCAGTTTTTTGTTATTTTATTTTATATTTTAACGGAATTTCATACACGAATACACAGGCAGAGTGACACTGGTATAATACAATAATAATGCTGATGATAATAAAAATAAACTTCAAAAAGGAAACAATTAAATACCCCGCTAGCGGTGCGCAAATGCGTTCCATTTCCCCCCACTGAGTGCCTCAAATTTTACCGATAGTCACGTGACATGTGCGACAGATACCAGACGGACAGTAAATCACGTTAAGAATTGAAGAAATTTCGGCTATAAACTGATATTAATCAGCAGCTTTTTAATTGGTCAGATGTCACTGGGTCATAAAATGTTGTTAGAGTATGTTACCGCAACTTGTGACCCTCTGGTGCGATATTTGTGTATTATGCAATTATTTAGCGTGAAACGTAGGGGTCCGAGAGAGAACAGCCGATTTATGACACTTCGTTTGACGCGGGTCGGACTAACTTTGAATCGGCATTACTTTTTTAATAATCAAGCGATTAACATGCGGTTTAAAGCACATGAAAGGAAATTCATTCACGGTTGGAACCGTGTCAGGGATTTTTGTTTGCTCAATCAGCGACTTAATTATCTTTAATTACGTAATATGTATGGTGAAAAAAGTCGCATAAAATGTTTGACGTTACGTAATATTTTTTTGAGAAAAGATAGAAAAAATTTGAGACACGGTTCCCCAGATAATATAAGTATGGTTATTTTCCAAAAGTTTGATGACAAAAAAATAAAAAATGACTTTGATATGACGATTTAAAATTTTAGGATTTTTATTCAAAATCAATTATTTACAAAGGCATTTTTTCAAATATGTTTTTTTTATGATGATCAACGACATTTAATGCACAAAGATTAAATAAATAACAATTATTACTAAAATAACTTGGTTTAAATGACATTTATGTGAGTACCACGAAAAGTGTCTGTTGTCACCTTAAATAGTACCATCTCATAACACCAAGAGCTAGAGTTTAAATATCCGGTATGAAAACATCTTCAAGTAAAATTTAAAAATATAGTTTAAAGATGGATAGAGTGCTCATTGTCTTCGTTTGTCTCTTAAAATTAACATAAAAATAGTTCCAATCAACCAGGCAAGCACTTGATTTGATTTCAAATAGATATTTGTTACTTTATACCGTGTCTGGATGTGTGGCATACATAACCCAACACGTGCATCTTTAAAGTCATTTAAATGCTATAAGGTTAAAGGATAAATCGTATGTGGTGTCTTCTTTGCTCTTTTCATTTCCAAACGGATTGCTTAAACATTTGGCAGATGTGTTCACCTTCATCAGAGCGTTATGTTACGCACAAAAATCATGTCAAATATCGTGGGTATCCGTATACTATGGACTCATTTCAGGCAAAAAATGTGTCATGTTTGGTGGATAATACTATAGAAATGGTGTCCATATGTTGTTATGGTAGAGATTGTATTTGACTTTCCCAAACGTATTTCTTAAGAGATGACCAATTTTAAACCAATTAATTGCATATACCAATAGTAGGGATAAACGATGTACAGTGCCTTTCTAAATTCATAAAAAGAAGGCTGTTTAAGTATTATGACAAGAATAAACTGCTTTTTATCGATTTTATATAGCGAATCAGCACGCCACATTTGTATATTCAAGAAATAAACACAGATGCCTATGACATAAGATACCCAAATCAGATATACGAGACCTATTTTCATAATCTCAAAAGTGACTGAATTGTCATGGCACTTGTCTGTCATGACGCTTGCCCGTATATCTGTTCCGTCCGTCTGTCTCTCTAAACAACCGCTATCCACAGCGCTGTCTGCTCAATTACACGCTATTTTTATTCTTAATAGGAAGACTGGTCATTTCCAGGAAATGACTCATTAGTGAAGCAGATTAAAGGTCATACTTAAAGTGACACTTATAGTAATGTCTTTTCCATGTCACTCTTTAAAACTGGATTTTAACATTAAAAATCTATTAAATCTGTGAAATGTTGATTTTCTTTTCACTGGTCATAATTAATGTCTTTTTTAATCTTATAAATAGTTCCCACCTCTAACTTATAGTAAGGTTTTGACAAGATGACTTGCGAAAGTTTCCGGTAAATTTAGATGATCAGATATGTTTTTAAAAGTTGAAGCTGTAAAGTTCTTTTTCGGACAGAGTCCGTCTGTTATCAGTTTGACTTCCTGTAAAATTAACAGGAAAGGACTGAATATAAGAAGAATTTTCATTGGTCATTTTAAATTACAAACTGAAATGGGTGAATCTCATTGGTCATTCTGCAATAAATTGTAAAGTAGAGTTCTTACCTTTCTAAAGTAAGATATAAATGATAGTTCTTACCATTTTAAGGATAGCTCTAAAATAAAATGTAAGAGATAGTTTTGTCACTTTAAAATAAAATGTTAAGGATAGTTCTAAAATATAATGTAAAGGAATAAGAATATATAGTTTTTTTATTTTTAGGTTAATTTGTAAGTGATAACAAAATTTATAGTCAAACGTAAAACAAGTAAAAGGTACACTTAATTAGAAGTAGTCCTTCTTTGAAACTCATCAATATCAATATGCTATGATTTATTTTCAATGTTTACAAAATGGGTATTTTCTTACAAGAAATTATCATTATGTCATTGTTGTACAAGCATTGCAAACATTTCTTTCTGTATTGAAAACCTTAAAAATAGCATAGCATAATTTTATATGTTAACCAGTTTTACTTCGGCCGAGTATCTTTTTTTAAAGAAACTTCCTGTTTTAGAAAATGATAACATACTAGAGACACTTTAATATAGTCAAATATAGTCCTTATACTATAAATAAGGACATGAAAGGGCAGTTTAGAAGGGATTTAATCATTTCTTAATGAATAATCGTACATTGATGAGATACATAAATTAAATAACATTTTCGAACATTATAGTTGTGTATTGGCAAAATTAACACCCATGTTACATTACACTTAGATCCAGAGAGTGCAAAATAAAACGCTTTGGGAACAATACCAAAGCAAACTAAAACAATTAGAAGAAAAAAATAAACCAGGAACGCAAAATGAAAGAATGTTATGGCATGGTACAAGAGTTGACGCAGTTGACAGCATATATGCCCATGGATTCAATAGGAGTTTTTGTGCACAAAATGGTAAAAGAATATAAAAAACTATTGATTTTTACTGCAATATAGATTAAATTAAGTAAGGACCTTTAAATTAACAGAGATATTTCGTATCTCAAATGTATCATATGTTAAATACTACAGTCATGTTCAATACTCATGCTCAATACACGTCTTGTATTTTTATGCACTGCTTTATTTTTTTTTAATCGGTCACGTTATGAAACGTGCCATTCAATTAAATTTATTGTTTCTACTTCATTTCCTATATTCAATACAATGAATATGTCTGATGAAAGATTGTACAAATGTGTTTAAAATGCTTTTCTTGGTTCTATTTCACTTGTGGAATGATAAAAGTACGAGTATATCGATTTAGAACTGATACTTATCGTTTAAATGAGACACTTTAAAATTACTTTACCTTGCTGTTCAGTTTACTTGATATACCATATGTACAAACCTGATAATTTTTTCAGCTGTTGCCTTTGGCAAAGGTGTCTATTTTGCCGTTGAAGCTGATTACTCATGTGATAATACTTACTCTGTACCAGACCCAAATGGTGTGAAGAGAATGTATTATTGTCGAGTACTCACTGGTGAATACACCAAAGGGTCACACGGACTGCGACAACCTCCAGAAAAACCTTCCGGTGGACCACACAGCCTGTACGATTCTGTTATTAATGACCCTAATAACATCAAAATGTTTGTTGTTTTTAACGATACCCAAGCATACCCAGAATACATATTGTCCTTCAAATAAAGAATAGCTGAGTTTTATGTGATGGTTTTAAGTCTTACAATTCATACAGAAAAGTAACAGTGAATGGTACAATAGACTTCAAGAAATCTCTTAAAAGTAATACGAGTGACAAAATTGGTACTGTTATTTTAAGTAACAAATGTTCATGATTTGAATAAAATGACGAACAGTAAAAACTGATAAAAATGTTTAAATATAATGCAAAAATATATATGATTGACTTTTGTATGTGAAGTCTTTTCAAATTAGTCATTTATGTACTACATTTTTGTCAAGATTAGCTTTAGTTTGTCATATGGACATGTTTTTATAAAGTAATATTTTGTTGCATGTTAACCTCTATTTACAATTTTTGTTTCAAATTCTTCAATATTTTTTTTTTACTTTTTAATGAAATAATTTAAATGGTTGTTTTTTTCAAATTGAAATGATACATTATAACTGAACACAAAAACTGAGAAAAAGAATTCGTTATTTTCTATAGATTGCGAAACCTTTTCTCTATAGAAAATTTAAATGCTTTTGTTTGCGCTCTAGTTGATTTGAAGATACATTTTCATTGCATATCAATTTTTTTTATATATCGTGATAAGTTAGATTAAATTATTTTCATCATTTATTTTCTTCATCTTGACAACGAGTCGGATTACGACTTAATTGTACACGGCGATCTCATGGCCATGGGATCATATATACTTGGAAAGTACGCTCATGGGGTTTAAAATATTTACAATATACAAACGTGCCGCTTAAAATGAGCTTGATAAATATCTCTTTATTAAATAATCGTAAAAGTCACAGTGAACTTGAAATAAGTCAGTTGTCATTGAGTTAGCTCATGTTTCCTTTATATTTATCTTTCACTTTTCTGTTCTTAATGTATGTTTTATTATTTGCACCATCTTGTTCTAATATTTGTTATAATCATAGTAAAGACTTTAATACAGAAATTAGCAACGCATTATTTATATTAATTGAAAGTAATACTATATTTCATTATAACTTGCATCTTGATGTGTATTAGTCTTTACATAATACGCTGAAGTCAATTAAAGCGTTATTTATAAGGAAGTTGCATTGTCGATAAACACCATTGTCCTTATATTCATATGTGAGCCAAAAAAATTTTGAAAAAAAATACTTCTACAATTTATTTTCATATTTTGAATTGCTTATAACGAATAAGATATTGACATGTTAAAACTGATGTAAAATATGATGCTTGATATATAAGTAAGTGTGTATATTTGTAGATTTTGTTCAAAATAGTTTTGCAGGAAAGAGCAGTCAAAGTGAAAATCCGTAATGACATTACTTAAGGAAAGAGATAGTGAGATCCATTAAATGATGAAAAAGCTAATTTTAATTGATTAGATACTAATGATACATATATAGTGAATGATTTTAGTTATTGATAAAGATACAAATAGAAATAGTTTTAAATTGATATTAAATGAGAAGACGCAAACGTAAATTTTACTTCTTTTTTAATTTGTAGATTTCCCTGTTGTATATTCAAAAGGTTTATGATAGCTTTTCTTTTCATTAATTGTTCCATTTTTATTAGGAAAGTATTGTACAGAATGAAAATGAAAGTCAAACAGTAAAAGAGATATAGAAATAATAACAACTCAATTTTCCCAAGTATTGTTGATAGTCATTTCAAGCAAAGATCTTGTTTTTTTAATTTTTTTTGTACCTATTTTACAATGTTGATTATTGATCTATTAAATGATATATGTAACAAGAAAATTTGCATCGTATGTACTTTTTTCGTATATCAGTAAGGTAAATGGCATTATAGTGTTATTTTATATCCCGATGGTAGAAAAAGAAACAAATATGTAAAATTCATGTTGATTTGTACGAATAGACCGATTGTGTGCTGAAATATTCCCGATTGTGTGCTGAAATATTTTTTTCTTTTAAAAATATTTAACCCCCTAGTTTTAAAAGAAATGTCTTAAAATAATACTTGATGCATGCCTTTGTGTTTTTCTTTGAAAAAAGGTGAGAGCAACATTTTATGACAATATAATAACTCTTTTTAATTAAAATAAAAGGCTCTGTACATAATGATGATTAAAGTGATTTTAATTAATGTAAAGATAGTTATATATTGATTTCAAAATAGTTATATCTTTGAAACTAATTATGATTAATTATATTTATCCAGTATAGCTTGAGTAATATGTGTTTAAATTTTTATGTTGATATTAGTACTTTCAGATAAATTCAAAGAAGAATATAGAAAATATACAGATAGTTAGCTAATGCCTATGCTGAACACACATTTAAAATGAATTTGAAAACTTTCTATGTAACAAATAAAACGACTGGTTTGAGAACACATCTTACTTTATCTCGTATATGAACATACAATTTAGTTATTGAAACTTGACAATATTAACTAAATAACGATTGCATTCACCAACGGAATAGTCGAAGCTGAGTGCCATTTTACATTATTTTGCATATATAAATTTTAACAAGGAAGCTTTTGATTGATATAAATAACATTGCATTTGTATATCTTATAAACTATAATAATTTCTTATAAACATTTAGAGCAGAATATTTGTGAAGAAATATTTAAATGTAAAATCGATTGTTGTATTTTGTGTGTTTACTGTATAAGCTGTAGTTAAGTTATGAACAGGTGTATGTTCCTTATGAACTTATGCATATTAATATGTAACGTATTAACTAGTTAGTATGAATACTAAGTTATGAAAATGTGTATGTTTCCTATGAGCTTATGTATATTAATATGTATAATATGAACTAATAAGTATTAATGCTAAGTTACGAAAATGTGTATGTTTCTTATGCATATTATTATATAACGTATGAACTAGCTATATATTTAGTATGAATGCCAAGTTATGAAAATATGTATGATCCTTTTGAACTTATGCATTTTATTATTAAACATATGAAGTAGTTATTATGAACTTATTGTTTATGCTGTTGAATGTTATTTGTTTGATAATTTTATAAAGATGAGTTAAGTTGATTAAGTGGGATAGGTTCAATCTCATAGACAAATATCAATAGAACATGGTGATTACTAAAATGTTATTATTGTTAGTGGGACACAGATTATCATGGTTTCGTGGATAGGACTATCCAAGATTTTAAGTTCACACTAAATTTGATGTCGTTTTTTAAACGATTATTTTTTAAAAGATATTTGCATTTTAATTTCTTATTTTTTAATCCGCGAAATTAAGAACCGACGATACTGTGTTTTTCCCAAAATGTCATGCCCACGAAATGAAATGAATTCATTCTAGATCGATTGAAGTAATAACTTTATATGGGGACTTTATTGTTATGTAAGACGTTATGAGACAATTTTGTTTAAGAGTTTAAGTAGAACAGAATATATACATGTAGATGAGATATCTTTTGTAAACAACTGTTTTAATTATATCATATAATATTAATAAGTTAATAAGTGTAATAAGTGTATTCATTCATGTGACTCTTTAAAAGTTTTATTTATATGCCTTTATTTTTTTTTAAATAATGGTATAAATAATAATAATTTAAAATAATAATAATTGTAAGTTAAAGTGGTTGCTAACTTTGAAAACATTTCTTTGATTAAACTTGTTTCTTCCCCTTACAAACACTATATTTAACGTTTTATTTATATGTCTCTGTTTTCCTTTTTGTTTAAAATTATGGTTTTGTATGCTAGAGAGGTTGCTTAGTTCGGAAATGACATTTCTTTTAATAAACTTTTTTCCCCTTACAAGCACTTTATTTACCATCAAAACAAGAATATGATTTTTGGCTCACCTTCTCTTAAGGTTAAATTGTTCAATAAGAAATATAAATAATGGAGATGGAAGTCAAACTTAAAGTTTTGCTGTTTCTGCTATTTGACCAACAAATGTTGTTTCATATTTATTTTATTAAAATCTTACATTTGTCAAACTTTCTACTTTAAAGACAGATGTTAACATACCTATTAAGTGGTGTAGGAATCACGGCAGTAAGACTGAATTTACCAGAGTAGATTTCAGCCACCGCATCGTCCCTTGGAAGGCAATCAGTTTATCAGTACTAGTTGCCTTCATTTTTGCAAGGAACGAATAACTTCTGTACTGAAAATTGCGAATGACCTTAGATCGTTACCTGTACCGTCCGGGAATCGAACCCGGTTCGCGCGATTTACTGTCCAACGTTCTTCCTTTTGAGCTAATCGGACGGTACATGCCTTACAAGACTGGTCATTTGCAACATGACAATCAAAAATAGTATACTTGATTTTTCGCTTTTAAAAACCCTATTACAAGAAGAGAAACTGATAGCAAACATCATGGATCCTGTTCAGACTGCGCGGATGCACAGGCTGGTCTGGATCTATGCTGGTCGCAAACGCACTATGATTTTTTGTCATGGCGCTGCTCATATATAGACAATACAAGCTTTTAATACTAGTTGATAACTGATATATATTTTAAAAATACAGAGTGAAAGGAAATACCTTCGTAACAAGATTGCATTCACATCTTATATTATTTAAATTCTTTCAAATGCCAGTAGAAAAGTTTACCCAGTCATTATTTGAGCATAAACTTTAAATACTTTAAGTAAATTTTAAAACCATTCAAACCACGTGTCATTTTGTCTGAAACGCTGTCGGTAAAAATGTTCAGACGCAATGACTCAATCTTAAAACCTCTTGTTATTTGATATTTAATAAAACAGGTATAAAAGATATGCGTTTTGTATAAATTTGATTTATATGTAAACTTGATACCGGAATATATTAGTCCTATTCAACATCATAACAAAATCGCCACTCCCGTTGTTTGTTATTTAGTTGTTTTTTTTTTGTTGTCTGTCACCAAATTACTTTTACAAATCTAATTTTGTACAATATCCGTGCTTTTAAGTAACAGATACACAACAATTTTACATATATGTATGATAGACACCCATGGGAAGAAGTGTTAAAAAAGCTTATAAACTTATGAAGAAATAACTTTTGATCTATAATGGAAATTATTTTCATTACACATTTTCTTATATTCTAACCAGATTTATTTAATTTGTATTTTTCATGTTAAATTTGCTATTAATTAGGTTAATAAGTAAAACCATAAGTTTGCTTAAACCTTTAACCAGAAAAAAATCTACATTTTCTATTTACTTCTTAAAGACATTTAACATATTGTACACGTGGTACGTAGTTTTGTTTATGTTATGCTTTCTAAAATTTATCTTGGAAATGAATGCTATGAATAAATGATACATTTTCTTATATTTTGTACCAGATTTATACCTTGCATTTTTTCCATGTTAATTAGCTGTTTTAGACTCCAATAAAAGGTAAATATTAAAGACAAA